>NC_133495.1:8136091-8190567 GCF_025370935.1 Choristoneura fumiferana
AAAAAGAGGGGTATTATAAGTTTGCCGCTGGTGGTGCCTGTCTGTGTCCACCGTAGCCTCTTAACAGCGGACCGATTTTGAATGCGTTTTTTTTTTTATTTGAAATCAGGTCAAACATCGCTAGGGAATGGTTCTTAGACATGCTCATCAAATCGGTTCAGCCGAATATTGAACTTGGAATTGACAAAGTCGGGGGCTTCCAACTTTTTGTTGGTCATACTTATATACATCATCATGGCATATACGTCCCACTGCAGAGTACAGGCTACTCCGGGCTCAGGGTTATGTTATGCTATGTTATACCCACATCTGGTAGCATGGTGAACGGCTGTGTGCTCTTAGATGAACTATGGTTAAGTTCGAAACGCGTCAGTGTAGTATCGCAGTGAGCAAGAGTAATTATGTAGTTCATTGATAGACCTCCACAAAGTAACGCCTGATTGAATAAATTATTTATTATAAACGTTACGTTAAGTGTTTCTACTAAGAACTTGATTCTCGTGTGAAGTGTTTCTAAGAATAAATAATTATTTACTTAGTTATCTTACCGATACTTTGTAGAAGACTTCCTGGCAGTATTAGTTGAAGTCACCGGTATTAATATTGGATAGTATGATGCACTCGAAAACATTTGATGTGCTCTAACAACTGTGCGAAGAGTTGAGTTATCTACATTGACGTCGATGTACCTTACGGCACTAGACTGGCTGTTTGGAACAAAACGCGCGGCGCATCAATCATCAATATTACTTTGACACAACCCCTGTCACGGACGTCAACAGACTATACTGACAAATCCGCTCTGTGAACAAATTTTGTGCGCCGATTTGATGTAAGAAACATGCAGTCTATACATAGATAAAATGCATTATATATGCGAATATGCATATCTATGTATATAATATGCGTCATAGGATTGAAAAGTATAAGTAAAACTAGCTTTTGCCCGCGACCTCGTCCGCGTGTACTTTAGTTGTCAGAGCATATGTTTTAATTAACCCCGTTATAATTGTGTTGTAATTTGTATCTGCTTGCATAGCGAAGTACTGCGGTAAACGATAGTTAACAATTTACTAAAGTACTTCGCTATAAAAACATTTTTACCAGGTTTGAAGCTAGTTTATGAAAGTTTTATGCAAAGCACAAGAGTAAATTAACTATCTCGTGTGCTTCCGGCGAGAACCGAATCTTACTCTAGATCCCGAAGTATACATTCGAAATTGCACTGTACATAATATTTTGTCAATTGGGTAAAAGATAAATAAGAACGGATAATCACACAAAAATTACGCTTATATTAATATATTATTAATTTTATTATGCACAACCCATGAGTAATTTTTAAGTTAGGTAGCTACTGCATAATTATTTGCGAATTTATTGCACGCATCATTTTGAATATCAATTTAATTTCCACATTTTAGCTGTACATTTTGTAAGAAAAACCCCCTCCCCTTTGAAGTCGCCAACACCATAGGTACAGATCATTTTACATTGTGACCAGCCATATTTTTAGTCTAGAAATAAGAAAGTCTCATAGAAACTCCCCCTAATAAGTCGAAAGCTACTTTTCTTTCTTTATCTTTGCCTATGCAGATCATTTTTATTTTTAATCAGGACCCTGCAAGTAAACCAATTTTTATAATGCTAAGTCCAGAAATGAGAAAATTTCCATATAAATCTTCAACCCCCTTTACCCCTTTAGGGGGGAAATTTTATCCATTTTACCTACACCGATAATTTTTCATCGTAATCGAGAATTTATATTTTAATACCTCTAAGTCCAGAAATGAGGAAAATTGCGTACAAACATTACCCACCCATTTTACCCCTTTAGGGGGGAATTTTATCCATTTCACTTACACAGATAATTTTTAATTGTAATCGAGAACTTATACACCTATTTTCATACTTATAAGTCCACAAATGAGAAAATTCCATATAAACTTCACCCCCTTAGGGGATGAATTTCTAAAAATCCTTTCTTAGTGCTCACTAACATTATAAAAAGAACCCCTGTACCAAACTTCAAGTTTCTACACTAAGCGGTTGGGCTGTGCGTTGATCTATAAGTCAGTCAGTCAGTCAGTCATAAAAAATAAAATATAAAAAATAAAAACCAAAAAAGTTAGTGGTTAAAACTTTTTAAAGTTCCACAGTCGGGACCTACTTATTCAAAATCGTGGCTGTCTCAAGAATATTCAGTAATGGGTCCCGACTATTGAACTGCTGAGGTCTGAGAGTTATAAAAAAAAAACCATTACATGCAAGATACTTATTAACCTACATTTCAAACTTGAAAAAAAAAACAAATCTTTTTTAACTTAATATCAGTACTGTACTGTACTTGTACGTTTATGGTCATCATCATCCCAGCCTATATACGTCCCACTGCTGGGCACAGGCCTCCTCTCAGAACAAGAGGGCTTGGGCCATAGTTCCCACGCGGGCCCAGTGCGGATTGGGAACTTCACACGCACCATTGAATTGCATCGCAGGTTTGTGCAGGTTTCCTCACGATGTTTTCCTTCACCGCATAGCTCGTGGTAAATTTCAAATGTAATTCCGCACATGAATTTCGAAAAACTCAGAGGTGCGAGCCGGGGTTTGAACCCACGACCCTCTGTTTGAGAGGCGATAGGTCAAACCACTAGACCGTACTATAGTGCCATCTAGTGAGCACATGTCGAAACTCAAACATTCTGCATCCATCGCAGGGCTACTACGAAACTCGAAACTCAAGACGCTTAAACTTCCGACGCTCGCGTCTCCGAACATCGGTTCCCATGCATAACATCTGCCCGGAGAGATATCTCTCTATTGTGGCTTACCCACACCTATCGGTTTTGTGCACCTACCTTTCCTACAATATGACAGAAAAATTTTAAATGCCAATAGAGTGTACGAAACATTTATTTCCAGCCGTCATGACTGTTTACCATGACTTCTTCCACTACCGCGATGGCATCTACCGCCGCAGCCGGTATGGCGACAACCAGCTCCAAGGACTCCATAGCGTGAGGATCGTCGGCTGGGGAGAGGACCATAGAGACAAATATTGGGTACGTTATTACATTACTCACTGATACCTACCTATTTATTACTAAGTAGGGAGTAACAGAGCTATGTGGTGCATAAGTATTTCGTCAGAATTCGAATTTTATCAGACAAGTTCGTACTTATCTTGCTCACACAATGATTTCGTGACAGGCGGAATATCGCTAGATGGCGTTAATATCGAGAGGTCTCTGACGTTTCAGTCTTGCTTGCTTCTTGCTTGTAATGAGGGCTATCGCGTATGATTTCGCCGCTAGAGGCGCTAGTGTACCGAGAGGTCTCCGAAATGGCAAATGTCACTGTTTTTGGATGAGCTGCGCGGTTTATTTATAATTAGAGTAATTTTGAGAATATTTTGCAAAATCAGAAATTAATTATGGCAAATATGCGTTAAGGGGCAATGAATGTCCGTGTTTTGAGACAGTTTTGTCTTTCGGCAACCTTTGTCCTCCCTTTTTCCGAGCAAAACGGGACTACGGAACACTGTGGCATGCTTGATATTTTCATGGTACGGTTTTAAGGTATTAAATATGATTTAAATGTAAATTTTGTTTTCATCCCCCATATAACATTATCTACAGTGGCGACAACTGGTGAGCGCGAAAACGGTAGCTCATTTAGTTATTCAACCAATCACAATCGTTGTCAAATGGACCGCGCCATACTAGCGCCAACTAGCTTGTCACAGCAGGGCTACTACGAAACTCGAAGTTCGTATCGTACCGTCCCTCTCGCTCTCGTATTAAATAGTATAAGTGTCAGAGGGACCGCACGACACGAACATCGAGTTTCGTAGTAGCCTGCAGAAATCCTCATTGCGTAATATTAAAAATATTAAAATAAACAAGCACCTATTAGAGTTATTAAAGACCTGGCACAGCGATGATTTCATCATTGTTATCATCATCCCAGCCTATATACGTCCCACTGCTGGGCACAGGCCTTCTCTCAGAATAAGAAGGCTTGTTTGACTCAGTAATGCTTAAACTTATCATTATTGTTTTCAGATCGTAGCCAACAGCTGGGGCACGCAGTGGGGTGAAGACGGTTACTTCCGTATCGCTCGCGGCTCCAACGAATCCGGCATCGAATCCTTCGTGGTGGCAGCACTGAGTGACGTCATCATGGCCAACGCCAGGACATAACAGAGGAAGTACCTCATAACGCCGCTTTGCGTGATCAGCAAGCCGGTGAAAACGCGGAAAGGGATCTTGTGGTTTAACGTTACGAGGGATTTCGGGTAGATTTTGATCTGTTGCACGATTTTGGTAACAGCGCCATCTATTGGTGGAGTTGTAGCACTATTTAGTAATATCGTCGGCTGAAAAAGAGTCAGAACCTGAGACTACAGACCAGAATAGATATGATAAAGTTACCAAGTATGTACGTGGTTTATTTGGGACTAAGATTTTCATAATCATCATACTAGCCGTAGGACGCCCATGGTGTTAGACATGGGCCTCCCCCATAGTCCTCCAGTTGCTTCGGTAGGATAAAAAGTGGGAGGAGGCATCTTTATTAAAAGACATAAACGTCACTACTTTGAAAAAATCTATCTCAAATCAGTAGGTCTGTATATCAACAAAATTTTACCTTGAAATATTTATAAAGTTCACTCAGAAAAATTATCGATTTAAGCAGGGTATCCACTAATAATATGCGAGGAATGTGTTTTTCATTAACCAATAGAAACGCTTCATTTACCCCGCATCGCTCCGCTCAGCTGTTTACACCAGAGATGTGCTATGCGAAGCGTGGTAAATGAAGCGTTTCTATTGGCTAACGAAATACACATTCCTTGCAAATTATTGGTGGAAGCGCAGCTTTAAGGTACGAATTTTTTTTTTAAAGTAGTGACAATAAGTTTCTGTCAGCCGACGTTTTTACACTGTTCTTAAAGTCAAAATTGTTAGTCGTTGTTCTATGTATACCTACTTTTTTTAGTACCACTGGATTGATGAATGAAATCGATATTTTATCTATCACCACGCAAGCTTTTAATTTGATTGGTTGTTTAATCGAGTCCATCGAGCCTTTGTCTTTTCCAGCGTGCTAAAGAACTAGGTATAGTGAATTGTTGTTTTAGTGCCATAAAATTTAAACAGATAGTGCTATATTAAAAGTGAAAAAAATACTGAAACACACTATGACTTTTTCTACGAAAAGGTTTAAGGAAACAATGGGTCACGACTCAGTTGGTTCGAGTGTACTTATAAACAAAATGTGCACCAGATGAAAAGCCTGGATTATTGAAAGGGTATTTTTGTATTGGAATGTATAGTTAGTTTAAAGATCTCTGACAGTTTAGGGTTTAATATAATGGATGGTCAATAAACGAAAAAATTTGGAAGAAATACGGCAGCCAAAAATGTTATTGATATGATTATAATCGTGAATGAATGTAGCTTGTAAAGAAAAAAATTGCTGAAGCATATTTGCTCTATACTGCCTTTGTTAGCTGGTTACGAATATTCACAAGTGACTGCCAAGCCAAGCCACCACCACTATGGAACTTTTTCACAATTGTCATGGAAATGCAACAAATGGAGTCTCAAGCAGGTATCGTCCATTTCATTTACTGTAAAAGTGGTTCTACTTGGTTTGACATTCAATTTGTTTGGCTGTACGAGGCTAAAAGTACAGCCAAGGAAATTTATTTACGTCCCAGGGTGGATGTTGGTGGTTTTCATAATCATTGTTGTCATGATTTCTTTAGCAGATGTATGGAATGTCATTATGACATCAGTAGCACAAAGATTCCACCCTGGGTAGTGATTTAATTTCCTTGACGGTACCTACATAAATCCATTGACAGCTAGATTCGACCACATGCGTTGGTTAGAATGTTATTCCGCTAGATGTCAGCAGTTGTACTGCATTTGAGTAAAAAATATATTTGAGAAATGTAAAAGTTAATGTATATATCCTAATGAGGGTTTCATGACAGGCGAAATATCACTAGATGGCGTTAGTATAGTTTGTTTGACGTTACTTTTAGTTATTCAACCAATCACAAAAGTAATGCAAATATCAAAGTTGTCAAACAGACTTTACTTTACTAGCGCCAACTCTGCCGAAGCCATTTATTTAAAAAAAAACTAGTCTGTCACAGAATAGATACGCTCATTATGGATTGACATTAATATTTTTATTTAATAGTGACATCTAGCGACACTCTCACATAACTATTCTAAAATAAGATCCCAGTGAAACCAGTAAAGAAATAAATATTTTATTAATATAATAGTAACAGTATTTCTCGCACGTATTATTTTAGTTGAGTCTTTAACTGCCATTTCTGCTTAGTATAGAACTTTCATTTAATTTAAATATTAAAACATCTATTTTGTTTAAATTAAAGACTAAGAAATAAAATGAAACCTTTGTAATGTCACTTCTAATATGTCAAAGTATGGTTTTACCACAAAAAGTATGAACTACAGTTTTTTCTATGAACTGACACGTGTTAAACACAACTTTAACGGTTTACTTCTTAGCCTTTAATACTTAATAAAAAATAATTATAAAAACTAGTCTTAGGATCAATATTACGCTGCTTATCTTTATAGTATTTAAGTAACAATTATTCTTAATTCAATTAAACAATGCAAGATAGTTTATTACTCTTCAGCTTTCGGTCCGTATTGCGCTAGGTAGTAAAGACTACTTAATACAATTAGGACCTTAAAATCTCAACGGCCAGCTGTACAAATAATTTAGAAATAATAAATTATTTACTTACAATATATAATGGAATGTAATTTAATTACGATTTGTTTAAGGGCAAGTCTTCACCACAAGCATACACACACGAAACAGTAATAAAAAGTTCTTTACCTACGTGTAAAGTCGAATTCATAAAGATGTGAGCAAAAATTTGATCATAATTATCTGAACACGCTTCTACGCCGTTAATAATAGAGTCGTGATTAGATATTTTTGTTAAAATTTTTGCTCACAAGTTTATGAACTCGACTGTAATTTGTTTGAAATAAATTCGTTTGCACGTGAATACTTGTGGTAGAGGTGACAATATAGTCTTACTTACACAAATATTTAGAGGTGCCAGTTTCTGACGCAGGTGTAAGAAGCATTTGTCTCTCCCGCACTACACTAGTTAGAGAGAGACGAAAGATCTAACGCACATTTTTAATATCTCAGTACAATATAAAGAATGTCAATTTTCAATGTTATATTTTGGATTTATTTCTGAATGTAATAATTGGAAGTTGTTAGGCACTACTTTAAAGTTTAAATCCATTAAAATAGTATTTTATATTTAATAAAATTAAAAAAAAAGTCTGTTTTATTTCAACAATAACTTTTCCTGATACATTTTCAATTTTAAACCACTAAAAATTTAATTTTACAATTAATTGAAGCTAGTCCCGTTGACAAGACAAACTGCTTCTTAGGAATCTTTATCTCAAATAGGAAAAAATCGGCCCCTTATAGCATCACTTTGTTGTCTGTCCGACTTTCTCAGGCAGACGGAACTTTCTCAGGAACGCGTGGAGGTATCATGCTGAATTAATATCAAACATTTAAATCTACTACCCCCTGAATGGCCAAATACGGCCAGGCTATTAGTGGATTGTCATACTAACTGTTAGATGACTTACTCTGTGTCGAGACTCTGTTCTTTGCAGCTTTCTCTACATTGGCAGCTCTACCCTGAAAATATTAAAATGTAAAATGAGGGCTATCGTTTTTTGTCTCACTAGATGGCGCACTGTTGCGTGAGGTTTTTAAGTATGGCTTTCAAAGTCTGTTATTACGGGCGTGAAAACAAAGTTTAGATTAAAATCATATTTAATACACCTTAAAACGGTACCATAAAAATATCGAGCATGCCACAGTGTCCCCGTGCTATGCAAGTCCCCGTTTTGTTCGGAAAAAAGGGAGGACAAAGGTTACCGAAAGACAAAACTGTCTCAAAACACATACATTCATTGAACCGGAACGCATATTTGCCATAATTAATTTCAGATATTGCAAAATATTCACAAAATTATTCTAATCCATACTATCCATACTTCCATACTAATATTATAAATGCGAAAGTAACTCTGTCTGTCTGTCTGTCTGTCTGTCTGTCTGTTACGCTTTCACGCCTAAACCGCTGAACCGATTTTGATGAAATTTGGTACAGAGATAGAATATATCTTGGGAAAGAACATAGGCTATCTTTTATTGCGAAAAAGAGGCTTTAAGGGGTTGAAATAGGGGATGAAAGTTCATAAGGTGGAAGTTCGTCGCTGTCGAAGATAAAGCCATGAAACTTGGCATTTAGGCACTAAATAAGAAATGAATCGATATTTGTTTGAGTATTTTTGAAAATTCGACCTGTGAGGGGGTGATATAAGGGATGAAAATTTATATGGAAGGTCGTCATTATCGAAGATAAATCGATGAATCTTTATTAAACTTGCCATTTTGGGCACGTGATAAGAGATAAATAGATATTTGTTTGCGCGTTTTTTTTAATTTTTCCTGTGCGGGGGTGAAATAGGGGATGAAAGTTTATATGGAAGATCGTCATTGTCGATGGTTCTTTATGAAACTTGGCATTTGAGCACTTATAAGTTGATGCAGTGTTAGCAGAGTCTTCTAAGCTCAAGCAAAATGTACGCTATGTGGGTTCATTTTAGATGGCTTATTGATATAGACAGTCAGACATGAAAAAAATTTAATTTTCATGGAAACACCTTTTTAATGACTGTAGGTTTTGATTGCCTTGAAAGTTTGTTTTTTTCTGACTATTGCCTGTGTTTAGGGTTTCAATTTCAACTCGATACCGATACTCCGCGCGTTTACGAGATAAAGGGTCTTGACTATAAGGAATAAATTTTTTCTTTTTGAGCTGTGGAACTCTAAAAAACATTTGTTCCGGCGCTTTTCAAATTTCGACCTATTTACTTGAAAATATGGGGATGAAAGTTCTTAAGGAATTCGAAAAAAATTACTATAATTATATTTATCGGAAATACGTGTAGCTATGCTTAGTAAAAATGCCGTCTAAATTATTATATTTTTTCCAAAGAACATGGATGGATGGATGGATGGATGGAAGAACAAAAAAAATAGTTTATATTTATAGCAATATTTTAAAATACATTAAGTATTTCCAGTAAACCGTAGAAGTTTCTATGTGCTATTATTGGCAAAATATGTATCCTAAATAAATTAGATACTTCCCAAAGTTACTATTCTGCGCGGACGAAGTCGCGGGCAAAAGCTAGTTATAAATAAACCCGCGTAGCTCACCCAAAAACTATGAGATTTGACATTTCGGAGACCTCACGCTACACTAGCGCCTCTAGTGGCGAATTCATACGCGATAGCCCTCATTGAATGATATTTTTCGCATTTTGTATTGACAAAAAAAATTGACAAATTGAAAACCAGTTAGTTCTTATTATACCTAATTGTTATCATCATCACCACAGCATTGACGTCGAGTTGCGGAGAACAGCCCGCTTATACCTTATCACCACAGCCTATACGTCCCACTGCTGGGCACAGGCCTCCGCTCACAGTGAGAGGGCTTGGGCTGTATAGTTCCCGCGTGGGACCAGTGCGGACTGAGAACTTCACATACATCATTGAATGCTTTGACTGTTTGTGCAGGTTTCCTCATAATGTATATCTACGTTGTAAAGCTCTTTCTACAAGCTTTTATTTAGTTTCACCTGTCCAGTTGACTTCCAGTAGTCGGATTGTCTTGAAATTTGGCATACTTATCTAAATTGCATGACATTATAATAATCTGGTAGTGACCTCCTGGTAGTCCGGCCAGGATCGGCTCCACAGGACCGAACTCTTCAAAGGTTAGTGGTATCTACTTGAAATTTGCTATTCAAATGTAGTTTGGGTGCCAATGCAAGTACAAACAACAAAAAGTACAGTCAGCAAAAAAAGGTTGTATTAAAAATGTTTTTTTACCAAAAACTAATTTTACATAAGTAAAAATGATCCGTGATTGAGTCCTATCTCACCTAATGAAAAATGATGGAAAATTTCAAATGTATAAGTATATAAATGTACATAATATATAGTAATATAAACGAAGTAAACCAAAAATACAATACAAACCTGCAGCAGCTGCACTCTCTTGTGGAGTCCCATCATGGAATTAGATATAGACACCAACTTTTCCTTATTCGTTGCTATATCAGCCAGCTAAAATGATTAGAGATTAAAAAAGAAGAGAGATACAGCCAAAAAAAATATCAAAGTATGTATTGTTGCTTTTTTTATAAAAAATAAAAAATAAATTAATTAAGGAGTCAAAATCAAAAACATCCCACTGATGGACACAGGTCTTTTTTCAGAATGGGAGGGCTTGGGCCGTAGTTTCCACGCAGGCCCAGTGCGGATTGGGTACTTCACACACACCATTGAATAGCTTTACAGGTTTATGCAGATTTCCACTCACTGTTTTCCTTCACTATGAAGCTCATGGTAAATTATCATGACTTATGAAAAACTAAGAATGTGCAAGCCGCAAGCCCGGATAAGAACCCACAATACTCTGCTAGGCTATGTCACCACAGAAACCTCACCAGTGCATCCACCATGGCATCGTTCTGCAGATCTTCGAGCTTCCTCCTCTCCGACACCAGCATACTATGCACAGCTTCTTGTCTCTCCCTAAAATACAATATAACTCTTTATGGGGTACCACACAAACCATCTCAGCCTATATTTAAAAAAAAAAAAAACGGACTCACGGTCCATAATGAGGGCTATCGTTTTTTGTCTCACTAGATGGCGCACTGTTGCGTGAGGTTTTTAAGTATGGCTTTCAAAGTCTGTTATTACGGGCGTGAAAACAAAGTTTAGATTAAAATCATATTTAATACACCTTAAAAACATACCATAAAAATATCGAGCATGCCACAGTGTTGCATAGTCCTCGTTTTGTTCGGAAAAAAGGGAGGACAAAGGTTTCCAAAAGACAAAACTGTCTCAAAACACAGACATTCATTGCCTCGGAACACATATTTGCCATAATTAATTTCAGATATTGCAAAATATTCACAAAATTATTTTAATTATAGATAAACCCGCGTAGCTCATCCAAAAACTATGAGATTTGACATTTCAAAGACCTCACGCTACACTAGCGCCTCTAGTGGCAAATTCATATGCCATAGCCCTCATTAGTTACTAACAATAATCTTAATAAGCTAAGGTTAGTAACAATGTTCAAATGGAATAAAATGAGATAAAAGTAAAACAAGGGAAACAAGAAACACTGAATGAAGGCACGCACCGGGGCGTGTATCTTTGTCCAGTGTTGCATTATCGGGCATTTAACCAGTTCAGCGAGTGCACTCAAAATAGTGTTGGAGCTCCCGCGCACCCTGCGCATCAGCGAGGCTGCCCTGCTGCGCATGATAGAATATGATAGAAATAATAATGAAAAACCCAGAGGTGCAAGCACGGGCGCGAACCCACGACCCCCTGTTTGAGAAGCCACAGGTCAAACCAGAGGGCCTACTCCGAAATTCGAAGTTCGTATTGTACCATCCCTCTCACTCTCGTGTTAAATAGTATAAGTGTCAGAGGGACGGAAAGACACGAACTTCGATTTCGAATTTCGTAGTAGCCCAGAAGCTCGAGAGACACAATCTTATACTGACACTGTTTATATCTGTAGGTACTATAAGTACGCACACTTACGTTAGTTCCTTTAAATGAGTGTTTATAGTTGCCAAAGGTGGTTCATACAGTTCCATTATACCTTTAGACAAGAGCTGAATGGTCTTCGCATCATCGGTTTGATTAACTCTGAAAATTGAGAGTATAAACAAGAAAAAATTAACAAGGGATCTAGTCTAGTGGTAACAAAAATATATTCTAGTAGTTTTATTTGATCCATTACCCCTCCATTATTCGAAAAATTAGCTTAGCTAGTAAATGCGTTTTTCGTAATTGAGCTCAATCAAATCGAGACTCAAATACAATACAATACAAAATAAATAAACACCAAGAAATACAATAACTTCTATTTTCCTATTTTTCCTATTCTACAAAAGAAATGTCAATTGTCAGTCAGGCAGGCCCCATACTACGAAAAGCAAAATTCGAACTTCGTATCTTGCTATCTCGCTGACGTTAATGTTATTTAATACGAGAGTGAAAGGGACGATACGATACGAACTTTGATTTTCATATTTCGTAGTAGTCCCATGTCAGTACCACGTACATGTGCCATTTGTCAATGTTTTTTTTTATTAAAAGTAAGCAAAGGGGTTTCATGCATACGGCCAACATGTAGCCTGCTTGTTTTGTTGGGCTTATTTTATTAGGACTGCGAGTAATACTGGCTTTAAAATATTTCAAAACATTGTGTCAACCGGCAGACAGACACACATATACAATGAACAAACAATAATATCTGACTAGTTTTTCATTTTGTTACTTATAGACACAGTAATATCACACGATTTTAGAGATCGGGGTCTTTTATTGCGAAATATTTTTCTATGTATGTTCCACACATACATTTAAAATTTTCAAAGTTCTAAATAGTTTTCGGCTTGACTTTGTCGCTTGATAATGTCGCTGCGCTGCACTTCCTTTTGGTATATTTAAGTATCTTACTTTATGTGCACTTCATAAATAAGTCTAATCTAGTTTAATGTATTTTTTTTATGATAGCACCAATTCTGCACAAAATAGGCCCAGTCCTATTTACTATACCTTCTTGATTTTCTAATAATGCAGGTGTTATCTAAATAGTTTGTCTCAAAGGCTTGTCTCCTCGGCATGTAAAAAAACCCCGGTTCTGTTTTGTAAACAGCAAGTAAACTAATATGAATTGGAACACTTTTTTGACATCACCGCCAAGTCGCCAACTAGTTTAAAAAGTTGTTTTTATTCCGTTTTGTGCAGAATTGGTGAAATCATAAAAAAGTACATCATTTAAATTCATGAACACAATTAGTTCCATCTTTACAATAAATAAAATAAGTATTTCTTTTACAGCGTTAATAACTTACGATAACATTAAAATGCAAATAATTAGAATACACAAACCGTTCTCAGAATAATTTCAATAAATAAATATACCGTTGAAAGTAACAAACTGAATCAATTGCGTCAAACGAAACGCCAGTTTTTATGGCCGCTAGAAATTCCCTTGTTTATTTGACGTTCATGCATTTCGCCTGAGCTAAGAGGGGATTTCATCAATTATCCACGGAAATCAAGTGCGTTTAACCGCCTTATTTTTCGCGTTTCAAACTTGTAAATTAAAGCCGTCAATCTGGAAGTACTGCAAGTAAAGCCGGAGGGCGGTGAGATGACGACCGTGGCGCGACGGGAAGAAGATCCAGGAGAATATTCCGATTCGCAGGAGATCGAGCACAATAACTCGACGAACGTGAGTTAGAAATGCAAACTGCGGATGACAATGGTCAAATCTACTTTCGTTTCGTTTGGGCAAGTATTACGCGGGCACTTTCACCGGTGCATTCGCGTGACGGCATGACCATTTCTTTTCGCTCTAAATGGGGTCATGATTGGGAGGGCATTCTCCGCGCGGCTCTTGATTTGTTTAGACTGTAATTTTAGACGCCACGTAGTTTTTGGGGGTAAAACTGTTAGGTTTTGGTTTGAGTAATGCAACTGTTGAAGGTAGCTGGTTTGCAGGATGGAGGGCATCAGGAGTCAGATTACGACTCGCAGGGAAGCGACTCCGAACACTCTGACCAGGATCCAGAGAGCCAGGTAAACAGCTCATTTAATTGAAACTAAATACTGTTATCTGTTGTTGACTATGAAAATCCTTTACCACCCTAAGATTTTATGTTGTCTTTATGGTTGAAAGCATTAAAGACTATTTTCACATACAAGTCTGTCACAATCACCCTTATTGTTTTTTTTTGTAGTGTAGAAACAGTCATATAAACTATACTACATTTTATTTTACTTTTATGCCAGAGGGGTCTAATGAGATGCATTTGCAGATTTTTAGCTCCTGATAACTTTATTTGACGGATAAATGTGATGCCGTCTCTGTTTGTTTTGTTTGAATAGACAGAGACAGCATCACATTTATCTGTTGAATAAAATTAATCATGTGTGGTAAAACAGCGCCTTAGTTTACTAAAAAAATATCTTTTGAGTAGCCTTAATTTATTACATGGGATCAATATTTTTGTACATGTTTTCAGCCTGTTTAATGAGGGTTGCATATATGGTCAAATAAGGCTAAATAATTGACTGTTGAGAAAAAAAACTCTAAAAGTTTAAATTCAAAGATTTTACAAATAATTAGATCAAGTAATTGGGTTTGACCATGGCAACCCTCTGTATGAAAGAAATTGAACATATCAAAATAATAACAAAAATATGTGTACTTGATAGTATGTATGTGTGTAACTCTTTATTGTATAACAAAACAATAAAGAAACAAATGCAATTAACAAACATAGTAAACATAAATATAGTAATCAGACAGAAGTAGAAAAAAACACTTCATCAAAAATACATTTATATTAAAAAACAAACTAACTAAATTACATTAGTAGATACTAAAAAGGTACATACATATATTGTTTTTTAACTAAATCATTAAAATCAAATTTACAATCAATTATGTTTCAACCACATGCATGCAACTTGGTGTATTGCGTCTCCATTTATTAATATAATGGCTTAAACATAATGGCTAATTACCGCTTTCTTCCCTGCAATAGTGATGTGCTAATTAGATTCAGTGGGCAAATTATTAATATGACCATTCTCATCATGGAATATGTTTCTGTTAAAAACTAATTTTTTACACAAGCTTTTTTGCAGACTATACTTTTAACTGACCATACTTGCATCGCTTAATAATAATTATTGTGTTTACTATTGAAGTTTCAATGATTTCAGGAAACAGAGCGGCGAGTAGATGATGACGAAGACAGAAGCAATCCCCAGTATATCCCAAAAAGGGGTACTTTCTACGAACATGACGACCGCACTGCTGCAAGGTAATTTCTTATTAGTTTATACCTGCCTTCCACCGCAAGTGGAACAAGAAAATGTATTTTTTAGTTATTTTTTTAATAATCTACTCTCAGGCTTACATGTCTGTTTCTCTTTTAAAATCTTATATTTTAATGAGGCTTTAGTACACCAAATGTGACTTGTCAGCCTCATGGGGAGCCTCAGATATATTTTACACTCTCCCTTGTACCGTAACCAAGTCTGGCTGGATGCAAAGGCTTGTCTAATGAACTTGTAAAATTAAATCATTATCTCTTCTAAAGCGTAAAAGTCTGTTTCTACAACGCTTTACTGTGTGTAGTGGGTATAGCATTACGTGCTTGTGAAATGATGGATGTCACATGCAAGTAAGGTGACCCGGGGCTATTGTAGCTCGGGGGATATTGTATCTGAGCCGTCTGATGGCGTCCTTACGATGCCATGTTCGCCATGTTCATGTGTTGTGTGAAGACAGTCTTCTGGCGAACACAACGTAAAATGGCCAAGAACATGCAGGGTTGGAAAAAATCATGATTTTTTCAAAAAATCGTATAAATCGCGATTTATTGAAAAAAACCTAATAAAATCAGATTTTTTTGATTTTTTCAGTTGTCATAGTTTTAACAAAAGTTTTGCGTAAAACGGAACGCGCTCTGAGAAAAAGGGGATTCCCCGCGCGGTGTTTAGTAAACGGCGCGCGGGAAATTCCCTTAAAATATCTCATTCATCCAAACAAGATTTCGATCCTTCCGTTCAGTTTCAGTTTTCATTGAAGATTCCCGTTTACATACCTATAAATGTGCACGGAACCCTCGGTGCGCGAGTCCGACTCTCACTTGCCCGGTTTTTTCTTGCAAGTCTAAACTCGGCTTAACGCTGGAGCGCTCGCGATCGCATTCACCATCTTTTTCTAACCTCATCCCATACCGTGTGACAGAGAGAAATGGTGAAAATGACTGTGATTCCAAGTGCGTTAGACAATTAGGCCTCTAGCACAGATATAGATTACACTAGATACCGCAAACACCTCAATCTGTATGAAAACCAACCGTGTCACTTTTTTATATCCACTGTGACGTCTCAAGAGCGAATTAGCGATGTGAATTCCCCGATGTCCGCGCAAAATCGATTCAAATGCGCCGCCCGCCCGCGCCGTGGGGCTCGAGTCAGTCACTAGTCATGATTAGTCGGTTAGCGGTCAGTCTTTGTATGGTGCGAACCCCTACGTTTGGTCGGGGTTCGGACACGCGAAGTAGATGCATTTGCGTAATCTAGTGTAATCTATATCTGTGGCCTCTAGTCTTGATAAGAAGGCAACAATACGATGTAGCTAAAGGCTAAAATCAGCCGTAAACAAACAACTGAGTTAATTGGCGTTGTTAAGTCGCTTTCTAAAGTCGCGCTCCGTTGCGCCCGCGCTCGCGTAAGGACATCGTACGTGTGTTGTCTGTGGATTTTGATTAACAGAGATGAAGCAATTTTGTATCAAAATTCTTTGTATAGTATGAAACGAGTAGAGGACACTAATCATAATCAACTTAAAAAAGTTGATAAACGTCCGATATTATCATTTCAAAATTGGCTGAACAGATTTTTATCAAACCGCCACAATGAAACTCGCTTTCACGTAATACGTGCATGGAAATCGGTCTATCTACAGACTGACAAACGTTAGCATCAAACTTATAACACTCCTCTTTTTGCATTGGGGATAGAAAAAGCAGAAGTGATGGATCCACTTAAATTGTTGCTACCAATCCTACCAAAAATTGTAAGTAGCCGTATATTTAAAAAAAAACCTTTGTGTGTATGGTTGGCCAACCTGGCGCCCATCTGAAATTTGCCAGATCGCGGGTAAAAATATCTGCTATATATACTAGGAATCATCGAGTGCTAGTGATATTTCTTTCCTATTAATTGTTTAGCATGAGTTTTTTTTTCGTCTACTATTCCTGTAATAGTTGAAAGAAAAGCAGATTATGCACCTCGCATTAAGTAATTTATATTGCCCTCGTGCTTTTTAAGCCCTCACTGACTCTCAGACTCCGAATCGGCACTCGGTGCAGTAATAAATAACTTTCTGCTTGGTGCAACAATCTACTATTATTAGCATATTGGCTATATAGTACGGATAACAGATGGCCGTTGGGGCAAAAAAGGTCTCGAGTGGAATGGATGAATAAACCTGGTTAAAGCCGCGGGCTTACGGTGGATGCAGGCCACTTCCAACCGAAGCAACTGGAGGTTTATGGGGGAGGCCTATGTCCAACAGTGGACGTCCTATGATGATGATGAAGATTCTTAGTCCATGCAAAAGTTGTACGTATCTCTAGCACTAATACGAAGATGCTAATAAACACCCTTTGTTATAGCGGCGAGGAATCAGCAAATACGACTTCAGAGACAGCCTCCGAGAAGAAAGAGGGCAGCGAGCCCGGCACGGAGCGCCGCCGGCCGCCGCGCAAGTCCGAGGTCATCGACCGCTGGTCCCATGACAAGTACAACGAGACCGAACAGGTGAGGAATATGACTACATACAATACAACATACACACCTCTCTTAGGCTGTGTTTCCACCAGAGATGTTGCAAGGAATGTGTTTTTCATGAACGAATTTAATGCTTCATTTACCTATCCTGGCACAGCGCAGCTCCGGTGGAAACAGCTGAGCGGATTCCTCGTAACACATCCTCGCACACCTCTGATCGAAATGCAGCCTTAATATTCTCTCCTTTCATCCCTTATCTCTCACTCTCTCTGTACTTCTTCAATACGGTATTTGACTATTTTGTATATGTTTTATAAATTGAGGTATCCCATCTTAGCCCTCTAGGTTGGCAACGCATCTGCAATACCCCTGGTGTTGCAGATGTTTATGGGCGGTGGTGATCTCTTACCATCAGGAGACCCACTTGCTCGTTTGCTACCCAGTCGAATAAAAAAATTAAAACTACACAATGCCTGTTATCGAATAGAACAACAATTTTTAAGCTACCTTTACAAATAACAAAGTTATAAAGGTTTGAAATTCAAGATTAGACAGAGAAAGACATACTGGCATGTGACGTCACACGCCAGTACCGCCATACTTGCTGCATAGAGAAAAGCGTTTGAGAAAGAGACAGGTTTATAGATTTTTCAAAAAATCACTATAATTCCAATTTTCAACCGATTTAAATTTTCTCTTCGCTAAACAGTATCTGCATATCTATATTTTCATAAGAATATTAAGATATGGCAAAATCATGAGTTGTCAAATACCGTATTTATTTATTTGTGTAAAATGCGTTGCCCGATCCGTTGCGTTGCGAGGTATGGACCCTCGTGTTTGGGGCAACAGTGGGTTGCCCGAGACGGGGCTCACCATAGCAACAATTTTATAGTACATTGTGTCTTAAGGGCGGTAAACAAGGAATTACGAACGAGAGTCTATTAGAAGCCCGAAGTCGAAGAGTGAGGGCTTTAATGAGTCGATGTTCGTAATTCTAGTGCCGCCCGTGCGACATACAATGTTTTTCATCACATATGCGAGTAAAATTGTATATTTGTAAAAGAAAAACTAAGATTTTTCCAAAAATTTCCGATACCGCTGACTACGCTCTTGGCAGCGCCAGCCTCCGCGCCACCCCACCCCACGTAGCATGTGCCCGACGTGCGCGCGCCGCGCTCCTGACCTTGGGCTTCATGACATGAAAATTAGTACGGGCAATGACTCATTTACCGACCACGGCTTCATGACAAGCACATTAAGGTCGAGGGTTTTATTTGGGGGGTTGCAACCAAGGTAGCCTGCATGTTACGACACTGTTTACGAGCAAGTGTGATGAAAAAGATATAGAAGTTTCATCTACATGGCTACTCATATATTAATTTCAGTATTATAACAGAATGTTTTGTCGACAGGTACCGAAATCTCGCGACGAACTGGTGTCTATATACGGGTACGACATAAGGAACGAGGATGCGCCGCCCCACGCCCGCAGGAATAGAAGATATGGGTATGCACACAATTATAGCTATGATTTCAGGTGTGGTTTATCACCAGAATCTCTAAACTGTGCCCCAGCAGTGGGTGAAAATTATGAGATAACTAGTAATAAAGTTTATATTCAAATTCAAAATTCAAAACACGCAACTACTAAACAAGCAATTAAATATAATATTTGTTATGATGATCTTCATTCAAACCGCATAACGTCGGCCTAAATCGCAAACCTCGTAACTCAATCCGACCAAATTTTACAGGAGACACAAAAAACTTCACAACCAAAAATTTGCATGAAGACTTGCTAAGTCTTTTTTCACATAATGTTAAGTTAAATTTAGCCGTCAGATTGTTAAGACCTATTTTTTTTAAAAATCACCTGAACCTGGAAATTTTGGAGTTACGAGTTTTTCTTGAAAATTTTATAAAGCAAATCGGGAGTTAAGAGTTTTGCTATAAAAATAGAGGTAATCTTTTGATCTGAACAAGGTAATAATTTACATGATTAAGTACATGAGTTTGGCCCAGGTGAAGATAATGAAGCATCATTATTTTTGGCTGAATTAATTTGATGAAAACTAGCGGGGACACAATGTTCATGCTGTAAGGCTGTTGACATTTTTCTTGTTCAGGAAAGCTCTGAGAACTGCTGGTTTATGACGTGATGAGTGGATTTCGTGACACACAAATTTCATGTTGCACAGTTGGTGAGGTAATAGGGAATTTGAGGACCTGGTATCCCAATGTTATAGGACAGATCAAGGCGTCCAGACTCCGGTGGCTCGAGCACGTAGAAAGGTTGGGAGACGGTCGAGCCGTGAAGAGAGCGCACTTGGGATGACCGAGAGGCCGGTTGGTCGTCCCAGGCAGGGGGGGACAGTCGCCTATACCGTACTAATTCATGTCGATAGCGCCGCCATCTCCTTTATCTAACCTAAAATAAAACAGATTGTTGTCGTTTGTTTCAGATAGATGTCACTGAAAGCTTGAGATCACAAAATTTTATTTATTAAAAAATATTTTGTCGTTGATAATTACCGCAAAAATGAACTTTATTTTCGAAATTGACAATCGTATTGTAATTTCTAATATAAAAGTCACATAATTGTATCCGCTCAGTCGTTACAAATATTTTTTGTGTAGCAACCCTCTATGTCAGGCCAGGCGTCTATTCGCGCTCAGCTCAACAAGGAACAAGATGGCTACGTTGCAATCGAAACTCGTGCACATCGTCCACATAAAAAGTAAAGACAGTGCTGCAAACGGAAAATTGAGGCTGGTTTAAACTTAAGAAGACTGAATTCAAGCGGTCTCACTTCTCTTTGCAGCCCTGTTTTTAGTTTTTATGTGGTTTGAGCTGGGAAGCAAATCCAGTAAAGTAAAAGAATACCTGTGACTATTAATAGCTATACGTATGGATGGATATATACATCAATGGTACTAGTTAGGAAATGCAGACGGCGCTTCAAAACAGTCTGCATGAATGAGACGAGAGAGGGCTCTCTTTTCCCCGTATATTATACTACTCTTTGGTCCCAGGTACCGCTGGAGGGACGAGGTCCTGAAAGACCTTTTGGACCTCAGAGTCGAATACTTGCAAGAGCTGACTCAACACCGCAAACCGTGGCGTAATCGGTGTAGGAGGCCAAGACTCACTTTGGGTCACAGCGCCCTGGTAGTAGTAATAGTAATAGTAGTTAGTGAGATACAAGGTGGTGTAGGGTTCTGCGCTCTAAAACAAATCTCTCGTTGAGATGAATTAAATAGTGCTCTTCCTGAACTAAAATTAAAGATCCATAGTATTGATTTACATCTAAATTGTAACATGCATACGTTTTTTCCTATTTTTGAAAAAATATTTTCTGCAGTCTTACTTCCCTTTGTTGATTCATTTTAGTATCCGCCTACAGAACAAAACAATGTGATAAGTAAAAATCCTTAATTAAGCAGCTGGAACGAGTTCGACTACATCCCACTATAATAATTTAAATGCGAAAGTTTGTAAGTCTGTTTGTTTGTTTGTTACTTCGCTTCATGACGTCTAAACCGCTGAACCGATTTAGATGAAGTTCGGTATACAGATAGTTTGAGTCTCGGGGAAGGACATAGGATAGTTTTTATCCCGGAACATTTCATAGTTCCAGCGGGATAGTGAAAACTGAATGCTACGTGGACGGAGTCGCGGGTAACAGGCTAGTAGGTAGGTATAACATAAATTATAATAACAAACAAAACAAATGCCTATTCGAACAATCACAACTACGTACTAGATTAAATAATTTGCGTAGAAAACCACGTAACTAATCTTCACGCGTAAAGATACACGCGAAGCAAACCTCGTATGTCCACGGCACGCAAACAAACTACATTTTCAATAGTCTAATGTGTTTATATATCATAAATATCTATCAAGAATACACAATCAGTTTATATTGCAGAACCTTATTATACACCTGTTAGTCTGCACCCGTTTTCTTCTTAAATGTTTACGCAAAACTGACGTGCAGTCACACCGCCATCGCAAACTGTAGGTACTGAAGGGAGTGGCGGGGGGAGATACGTGGTATATCTTTTACAAAAATGGCGGTCGGGAGTTGCGAGGTTTTCTATTTTGCTTTTTAAACTTAAACGGTTTATTCTTGGTATTTAAGAGTTTTGCCGTTAGATGCGTTCAGAATAGTACTATCTAAAAGTGTCAAAACATAATTTTCAAAAAAAATGGAGTTACGAGGTATGCGATTTAGGCCGACGATAATATTAAGAGAAATAGAAATATAACGTGCCTAAAATTCGATTGCGTTGCCAAACGGCTGAAAAGCATCTTTTTCTCAGTTTCGTCTGTAACAAAGTTAATTGCTCAAATATGACATGACATTTATGACATTAATTCATCATCCCAGCCTATATACGTCCCACTGCAGGGCACAGGCCTCCCCTCAGAATGAGAGGGCTTGGGCCATAGTTCCCACGCGGGCCCAGTGCGGATTGGGAACTTCACACACACCATTGAATTGCTTCGCAGGTTTGTGCAGGTTTCCTCACAATGTTTTCCTTCACCGCAAAGCTCGTGGTAAATTTCAAATGTAACTCCGCACATGAATTTCGAAAAACTCAGAGGTGCGAGCCGGGGTTTGAACCCACGACCCTCTGCTTGAGAGGCGATGGGTCAAACCACTGGGCCACCACGGCTTACGCACACGACAAACGACATTTATTACATGACATTTATTAATGGCTGGAGCCTCCTTTTAAGTTGGTAAAGCCTGTGTCAGGAGGCACCGCTCCTCCATAGTTATAGTCTGCATAATAAATATATGTGTTATTGCAGTGATTGTGGTTAATAAATGGATAAAATTTCGTTTGTGACTTCTGTAATGTACATTTCTTTTAAAGATCCGTTTTATAGATGTATTGCTTGTCATAATATTAAAAACATAAACTTCATTTCTTACCATATCAACTAGACAGTGTGATGGACTTTACACAGTAGGAAATTGCTCCATAGACTTCAAAATTTATGGTGATGGCAACATCTTTTGGCACATAGAGGAATTGCAATAGCTATAGCCTATAATAATATAGTAAAGTAGCGTTTACCCGCGGCTTCGCACGCGTAAATCATTAGATATAGCAGTTGAATTGAAATTCCGGGATTTTATTAAATTCTCGTGGGAATTCCCTAAAATTACATAGTGGTTTTCATTGACGTTAAATTAAAACACCCATGCCAAATTTCATGACTCTAAACCCAGCGGTTGTTATTTCGATATTTTATCCCTATCCCGTGGGAACATCAGGATAAAAAGTGGCCTATGTGTTATTCCAGACGTCCAGCTATCTACATACCAAATTTCATGACTCTAAGCCCAGATAAAAAGTATCTTATGTTTTAATCCAGGTTATAAACTCACTTTTTGCCAAATTTCATCCAAATCCGTCCAGCCGTTTCAGCGTGAAGAAGTAACAAACATACTCACTCACTCACAAACTGTCACATTTATTCATATTAGTGGGATCGTATATAAATGAAAGATGCGCTGCAAAGCCGGGTCGCTCAGGTATTGAAAAATTTACTAACTGTGTATTTTCTATACGCAATTCAAAATGGAGGTACCGGCATTGGCGGTCAGTAACCGTATTCATGTTGGCATGTTTGTTTTGCTTATTTATTTTTTCAGCGCATGCCTTTGTTTATGTTGATGACTTTTTATCATTTTAATTTGAAAAGCCACCTTTTAGATTTAAGGTCTTTTTGCCGGCAGCTATTAAGTTTTATTTGTTAATAAATATAATTATGTCTAAGGCCTTGCAGTTTTTTTGCAATCTTTTAATTTACTAGCAATTTTTGTATGTAAATTGTATTTGAATGATGTAAGCCAAATAAATCCATGTATAGTAAACGGACCAACTTGAAATTTGGTACGGGGTTAGATGGCAGTGCAAGTACAGCCAAAGAAGTAGAAGTTTGGACACTTACCATATTTTGACCGCTCCAAAATGTATCAACTCCGGACTGAGTGAGCTCACTCATTCGTAATCATGACAGACAAAGTAGTGTTGGCAATTACCGTAAGACAGAAAGTGATGGCACTACTTTCTCAGTACCATGCCGTGGCGTCTAATGTTACTACACTTTTTCGCTGTAAATGCATAATTAAACTTCTAAATCTTCGAGTACAGTCAACTAAAAGTACTATCAGCAAAAAAAAAGTTTTATTTTTTCGAAATCCTGTTGTTTTTGAGGTACATTACATTAATACGAATTGAGAGTTATGCGTGTGTTGTGTAGACGCGGCCCCAACAAGTACACTCGCACGTGGGAGGACGAGGAGGCGTACCGGCGGCAGACGGCGGCGCAGGCGCCGAGGAAACCGCCCAACCCCGAAGACTTCCCTGAGCTGGAGCAAGCCAACAAACAGAGGGAGAGGTTAGTCACATTAACTTGTCACCACGTGACAATAACCAGAGAGCGGAATATTCATGGCACTTTTTGACCTTTTTTACCGCACACTTGAATCTAGCGGACAACGGCTTAACTGATAGTGTCTTTTCCAACCTCGACATTGGTGTAATCATAGATAGATGGAGCTATACTTTCAAGAATTGATTTGAATTGACCTGTCATAGTGACTTCTCACTTATCGACTTCCGATATACATACATATATCGATACACAAACATAGGCGGCCTTAAGTTAAAAGAGCGATCTCTTCCAATTAATTTTCGAGTAGTTGAAAATGTGAAATAGACATATGCAATGAACAATGAGTATTTTCAATTTCCTATTGAAATTCTGTCGTAATGTTAACAAGTGTTCCATTAATGACTCTATAAAAAAGCAGTGACGCTAGCGACATCTATAAGTCTTAAGTGGCTAAATAAGAAACAAACAAGCTGAGATATGTGGTGCATAGGGGAAATTCCTGTCTGTACCGTTGACCAGCAGTGGTGTAGCGGTATAGCACGCGGTACGGAATACCAAAGACCTGGGTTCGATTCCCAGTGCTGGTCTTATTTTTCTGGTTTTTCTGTGCATCTATATTTCAGTTTGTATTTTCAATTTAGGTTTTACGGGATGACCGTAAAAGTAAAAATTTGGAATTGAAATAAAAGAATACAAAAAGATTCCAAAAAACCAATCTTAACTTTATCTCCACTTACATCTGCCAAAGAAATAGCGAAATTGGTTATGAAAAGGTTGCACCCTGGTACGTGATGCAGTTTCCTCGACTGTACATTGCTATCGATTCGACATTGCTAGAAGCGTCGTGTCACGCATATTTGAAAACATCTTGTCAACTTCTCTGTTCTTATTCTCCATTAGGAGAAACAGAGGTCCGCGTCCACGGTCCAAGTCGCAGCCGACGTCGAACGAATCGCTCGAGAACGGTAACAACCTGCGGCGAAACGCGTCCATCAAGGCGAAGAAGCAGGAGAAGACGCCTCCCAAAACGGAGAAGAGGACTAACAACGTCAAGAACAACAAGGAGAAAATGCCCGCGCTAGAGAATCTCACTATTACTACCACTGTTGTTAATAACAGGTGAGTGATCTGTTCATAATATAAAGCAACGTCACTCAGAGGCGCTAGGTTGATAGGCCATAGGACAATTTTTTTCGAGTTAACAGAATTTGGTAAAATTCCTGAGTAGAAATAATAATATTCTAAACCCCTGTTTCAGCAAAAAATTAAATAATTTATTGAATCAGGCGTTACTTTGCGGAGGTCCATATCAATGAACTAAAACGATTACTTTGCTCACCCGCGACCTTATGATAGCTACGTTTTTGCGAGATATGCGTGTTCATGCAGTTCCTCCACTTCCACGCTGTATCAAGAATACAAAAAAAAAATTACGTACATTAATAAAAAAAGTTGCGAACGTTTTAAGGCGGGAATTCGGGAATTTTGAGAAACAATATTTAAAAAAATCATCTCCAAAACCCAAGGTCCAAGGGTGAAAAGATAGCAAATGACCCCAACAATATCCAAAAAAAATTTGAAGGTCCATGTGCCGAACACCCTGTATATTTTTAGGTAATTAGCCTATTAAATATAGAGGTAGAACTGTTAATGTTTCTGTACAGCCCTGGACAGCCGCAGCGTAAAGTTAACGCAGCTGTCGCTCAGCAAAGACCCGTGCCCACAGAGCAAGGCAAGAAGAAGCCCGCGCCGCCCGCGCAGGTATTACATTTTTTCAATACTTTCACCCTTGCATTATCCATCATGAATATATCAGCCGTAGGACGTCCACAGTCAGACATAGGCCTCCCCTACGGACCTTAAGTTGCTTCGGTTGGGATCGGCCTGCATCCAACCTGCGCCTTTAACCAGATTGCCCGTCCATCTCGTTGGTGGGCGTCCTATGCTGCGTTAGCTGATCCGATTGCAGTATTAGCAAATCATATTTTACTAATGTTGACGTAGATACATGATAAGCATGAAGAGACTGTTTGGATAAAAAAAATATTTGGCGAAAAGTGCAGACAGGATAAAGAGGGCATTATGAAAACTATGCATTATAGAAATCTACCCTTTTGGTAGTTCCAGCTTGTTAAAATTACAAATGAGTCTGTAATAGACAGGTTATTTTCGTAAGCATCGATCGTGCATTTAATAAGTTACTTAAATAATAAACAAAAGCATTTCCGAGTAGATTTGATAATGTCGAAAATAAGTAAGGATGGGCCGAAATTTGGTTTAAATGCCGAACATTCGGCACTAGAAAAATAGAACCTACTTGCACTATTTCAACTGAAATTAATATAAAGTATGTCTGTCATCTCAGTCATATCAGTAAAATATGTTTTTATTTTTACCGAATGTTCGGCCGAAATTCGTATTCGGTTCAAATCACATTCGGCCCATCTCTAAAAAAAAACACTAATTTCATGAATGTTTGTCATTAGCTGCAACAGCCTTCGCAACAGCGGAGCAGGTCGCCGCCGAGCGCGCCACAGAAGGCACAGAACGCGCAACACGGGCCGCAACACGCAACGCAACAAGCGCCGCAACCCGCCGGTAATTAGTACTTATTAAGGGCGGATGATGGATGCAATATGGCGACAAAAGCATAAGATGGATAAGACTTTTAAATTTCGATTAATATTGTTGTATAAAAATGTATAGAAATTTCAGTATGGTGATAATGTTCCTAATAATTGTGAAGTATCGCTTTACGAATACGCATCTCTTACATCTGTAGACGTAAAGAGGTAATTTTCCCTACATAAGTGGATAGTGAACTATAAAAGGAATTTTGAACATGAAACTACCGTGAGACTCACTCATATTAAATATAATGATGATTTAAGACGTGAGTTATCCGGGTCATTATATTTAATATAAAAGGAATTCACTGAAAATATGTAATATAGAAAAAAAAAACGATTATTTATCTAACTATTTTTCAATTATGTTCTCTTTTTTAAACCAATTGTAGCCATGTCCATATTACGTATATCGTTCGTCATGATTTTGACGTAAATTCCATCCGTCATCCGCCCACTGCTTATTATAAACATGTTTGTCATTAGCTGCAACAGCCTTTTCAACAGCGAAATTCGACTGTCCATTACGAAAAAAAGTACCACGAACATTGCAAATTATTTAAAAACGTTTTGTACGACAGGTGAACAGCGAGGTGGCAGCAAACGCTACAGCAGTTTGCGACAGAGACCGCTCGCTGAGAGCTACTCGCCGCAACAGACCGCGCAACAGACTCCACAACAGCCGCAACAAGCGCCGCAACAGACGCAGCAACAACAGCATCGATATCATGCAGGTAATGTCATGAAATCCTGGTAGACTGGCCAGGATCATCTCCGCAGAACGGAACTCCATCGACTTGAACTTTGGTACGGAAATGTAGCTTGGATGACAATGCAAATACAGTTAACAAAAAGTACAGTCAGCAAAAAAGCTTGTATTAAAAATTTAATTTTCAACAAAGACTTATTTGTCTTATTTGTTGACTAATACGGTATTTGACAACTCCTGAATTTGCCGTATCTTACTATTATTATAAAAATATAGATATACAGACAGTGTTTAGCGAAGAGAAAACTTAAATCGGTTGAAAATTGGATTTTTAGTGAATTTTTGAAAAATCTATATACCTGTCTCTTTCTCAAACGCTTTTCTCTATGCAGCAAGTATGACGGTACTGGCGTGTGACGTCACATGCCAGTATGTCTTTCTCTGTCTAATCTTGAATTTCAAACCCTCATAACTTTGTTATTTGTAAAGGTAGCTTAAAAATTGTTTCTTTATTCGATAACAGGCATTGTGTAGTTTTAATTTATAAAACATATACAAAATAGTCAAATACCGTATTGGTTTCTTCCTTCAGCGACCCTCGGCCTTTTCATTACAATTTAAGGCTAGCAATTTGGGGACTGGGGATTTTCTGAAGTATGCACCCACTTAAACTGCGCGCTGCGCTGCTGTTGCGCTGTTTTTATTCTAAATTTTATTGTATGTTTTATTTTTATTTTTTGTGAGTTGTACTCAGCTAGGTTTTTTTTTGGCAATAAAGATTATTTTACTTTTTTTTTTTACTTTTAAAACTAAGGGGTACCTTTCTTTGGCCCTATGATAGAAAGGTGGAAGATCATTTTAGACCACTGGGGTCTGGGGTTATCTAGTGAGCGATGCCTCTGATGTTATTGATATTTGCAGAATATGCCGGCAACCCGCCGCCCGCCAACCAGCACCAAAGCAGCCCCGGCCCGCAGATGCACCCGCAACAGCTAATACACCAGGTGAGAACCACACAGAGCATGCCATTTTTGAAATATTGTATGAAAGTATGATTGATTTTTTTGGAGTCTTTTTGTATTTTTTATTTCAACTCCAAATTTGTTACTTTTACGGGTATCCCGTGAAACCATATCGAAAAAATAATGGGTTCGATTCCCAGACCTGGTCTCTTTTTCTGGTTTTTCTGTGCATCCATGTCTCAGTTTGTATTTTCGATTTGTATGAAAGTGTAGAAATCGGATTGATAGATGCTTGCAGTGTAGATTTACGGGTGTTGGGCTGTTAGTTTAGTTATAAACCAAGTTTGGTTGTAATTTTTTTTACACTTGCTCTCGTAAGTAGTGTCGTAACATGCAGGGTAACTTGGTTGCAACCCCCTGAATGAAACCCAAGGACCTTTTTTGTGTATTAAGGCACTTGTCCCACCGCAAAAGCGAGTGTTCGAGCACGACGGGCGATTACTCGCTCCACTCGCTCGAGCCGGGCGGCCGCCAAGCTAACAGCGCTTTATAGCTCAGCGAGTTTTATAGTTCTTGTAGCTGCGACAAAAGATTTAAAGCGAGTTCTCGCTGGCAGTGTGAACCGCTAGCGATCAACTATTAATATATATGTCTCTTTTACTCACACAGGATCTTATATCTTTTGTTCGTTTCTTGAGCGAGAAAATAGTCGATAGCCAATCGTTTCCTCGCCGGCGGTGAGACAACTGCCTAAGCCTAAGGGTGTAATGAGTTTGATGTATGTACGACTGAGGTTTGGCTACCGAGCGCGAGCTGCCATATTTTATAGAAATAATATTTATTGTCCTACAAATAATATAGAATTTTACTAACAAGTCTGATGAAAAACATCGTATGTCACGCGATTGGTACTGGATTTACGGAATCTAGTTACTCATGAAAGCCTTCAGTATGTGTCTTTGGGCTTCTAATAGACTCTCGTTTGTGATTCGTAGATCTAGTGAATAATGTTTTGCCATCGTATTTTGTCGGAAAAGTTTGTATTTATCTTGCTATCTCAACTAGATTACTGAAGTTTACTGAAGCTAGTTGAGATAGCAAGATAAGTATGAAGTCTTCTGACAAAATAAGATGGCAGAACATTATTCACTAGATCTGACCCTATACTACGAAGTGCAAAATTCGAACTTCGTATCTTGCCGTCCCGCTGACGCTTATATTGTATAATACGAGAGTGAGAGGGACGGTACCACAGATATAGATTACACTAGATTACGCAAATGCATCTACTTCGCGTGTCCGAACCCCGACCAAACGTCGGGGTTGGCCCATACAGAGACTGACCGCTAACTGACTATGGTACTATTCAATGGAAAAATCAATTGTGTAAACAAATGTGGTGACTGACATTGACACTTGACTGACGACTGGCTGACTGACTGACTGACGTTGGCTCTAGTGATGTGAAAGCTCTTTAAGATACTTCAATCAGCAGTAAATAATTATTTTGAATTTACTCATATTTCATTATTTAATGTTTTCCCTAAGTTTAATTTTAAAAATGGCGAATCACGTATTCTCTTAGTCCTGTTCAAGAGTCATTCACAATGTTTCCATGTCCCTTTTAACTTAAAATGTTTAATAGCATTTTCACGAAGTTTTAGAATTATATCTTCAAATATATATACCTAACGTTTTTTCCGTACAAACTTACACTCCCCTTTATACCCCTTTTATAGAATTTTTAAAATGGTGAAACATGTATATCCACTTATATTTTTTGACGTATATTTTCCCCAAGGTTTATGATGGAGTATTTTAGAATTGAAAGGGTCAGTTAAATATGAATTAATTTAGATTTTTTTGCTGCTTAAGTAGCGTAGTAGAAAAAGGCAACCTGAGATATGTGTGCATAGGAGAAATTTGTATCTTGACTCCTGTCCAACGGTGGTGTAGGGGTTATAGTACGCAGTACGGATTGCTGAGGACCTAGGTTCGATTCCCAGCGCTGGTCTCTTTTTCTGGTTTTTCTGTGCATCCATGTCTCAGTTTGTATTTTCGATATAATTTAGAAGAGGCATTTTTAAATTTACACAAGACAGGGAAATGAGAGTAGACACAGGGAAGTGATTCAAAATGATTTTTTGGTCCAACAATGGACTCCACAGTAAATATGATACTAGTAAATAGAAATCTACATAATTTCTACTATAATACTCTTTTATCGTCCAACTAGTGTTTACCCGCGGCTTCGCACACGTAAATCATTAGGTCCAGCAGCTGAAATACCGGGATTTTTAAAAATTTCCGTGGGAATTCCCGAAAATTAAATCGTTGTTGTCATTGACATTACATTAAAAACAATCATGGTCAAATTTCATGACTCTAAGGTTATTAGTTCGAAATTTTATCCCTATCTCGTGGGAATATCGAAATAAAAAGTAGGCTATGTTTTATTCCAGATGTCAAACTATCTACATACCAATTTTCATGACTCTAAGCTGAGCGGTTGTTATTTCAAGATTTTATCCCTATCCCATGGGAATATCGGGATAAAAAGTATCCTATGTTGTAATCCAGGTTATCTAACTTTTCGCCAAATTTCATCCAAATCCGTCCAGCCGTTTCAGCGTGAAGAAGTAACAAACATATTCACTCACTCACTAACTTTCACATTTATAATATTAGTAGGATTAGTAGGATATAGTAGGAAGTAGGATAGTAGGATAGGATTAGAAACCTTTATAAACCTTCATTAAATAGTGTAACGTAACACAAATAATTAATATCTATGAATAAATTAATTTGCAGAGCCAGCCATAATTATCGGTAGATAAGGTTGGTTCAGTCAAATAATTAATTTTGTTGGTACAGCACTAAATTTCCAGAGACTAGACCGAACATAGACCAACTTCGGTGAAAAAAAATTATCATGTCAATTTGACAAATATAACGGATTTTCGTCTTCCAATTAATTCTATAAAATAAACATATTTATACGATTATTTAATGATAAAATGATTGTTAAAAACAGTGGTGAGCTCATTGAGATGTGAATATGATCGGGATTGGCGTTCAAATGTAAGCAACTACGGAGTAATCGTGAAAAAATGCTTTGTTAACACAATTGTTTTTTTCCATTGAATAGTACTTTAATCATGACTAGTGACTGACTCGAGCCCCACGGCGCGGGCGGGCGGCGCATTTGAATCGATTTTGCGCAGACATCGGGAATTCACATGGCTAACTCGCTCTTGAGACGTCACAGTAGATATAAAAAAGTGACACGGTTGGTTTTCATACAGATTGAGGTGTTTGCTTTATCTAGTGTAATCTATATCTGTGGACGGTGCGATACGAACTTCGATATTCTACTATTGTTATAGCAGGTGCATCGTAACGCGAGCCAGCCGCCGCACGGGCCGTCGCCGCCGCACCAGCAACTGCCGCAGCCGCCTCATGCTCAACAGGTTATAAATAGTGCGGGATCCCGCCGTGAAATATTGCAGTTAGAAACGTAAAAAATATTTTTTGACTTCTCTCTCATGCTCGTAAAGTTCGTGTTTATGCTGGATCTAGGCGACATAAAACGACTTTATGCTCTAGTGCATAAAGTAAAATCTTCGTCTAAGACCAAGGCAATCAGGCCTAAATAGCCACAAACAAAAAAGTTTCAATGTACTTTTTTAATAATTTTCAAATTTGTATAAAACTAAAAGACAGTCAAATAAACCAACATAAATTAATAAAACTAAATATTTGCAATTATATTATAGCAATGCATGAAAAATAAAAGGTACCTAGTAAGTGAACAATGTTTCCCCTGTTGTTATTTCATCTCCTCGCAATCGAAGTGAAAAGCCGAGTGCAAAACTCGAGCAGTACTGGCTCGGGTGGCTATATGAACGTCTCGGGTAAAATGGCTCGTTTTATGCTCTTGTTGTACAATCTACTATTTGAGATACGACGTTAGTAAAAAAACTGGAGGAGTGCGAGTACTCGCGCGCTGGCGGTTCTGTACAATTTTAACAGCCAGCAAAAATAACTTAATGTTGCTTTTGTTCCATTTTCAGACTAATTAATTAGTCTTAGAGTTCCCTGCATTGCTCACTAGGCTGGTATTTACACTTTGAAATAATAACTTTATAAGGAACCAAACTAACACCTAGTTTTTATTATTTCTTTATTATAATGCTTTGCAGTCACTGGATTTTCTCCATTAACCACTAATCGTTGAAGGTATTTTTAATGAATGGCTCATAATTTTGTTTCCAGGTGCGGCTTGGTATCTTAGAGCAACAACAGATGGTGTCGCATACGCACCACTCTATGCACAATCTACCACCACAGCCACACACAATGGGTATGTAGAACTTTCTAGTCATTATCAACAACATAGATATAGGTAATAGGGGTCCATAAAACACGAGTGCGATTTTAGTGAAAATTTGCACTTTAAAGTTGAATATTTTGCAAACAAATCAATGAATCGAAAAATCGTTTTAGCAACCCCCTAATGGACCTATCCAACGATACCCCACACTACAAGGTTAGATGAGAAAAAAAATCACCCCCACTTTACGTCTATGGGAGGTACTCTAAAAAAATTTTTTTAAATTTTTTATTGTACCATTTTGTCGGCATAGTTTACATATATATTCGTGCAAAATTACAGCTTTCTAGCATTGATAGTCCCTGAGCAAAGCCGCGGACGGACAGACAGACAGACAGACACGGCGAAACTATAAGGGTTCCGTTTTTGCCATTTTGGCTACGGAACCCTAAAAAAGTCTGCAGTTTACATGTAAGTGTAACTTAATTGTGACCGCTATCAAATTGAATTAGAAAAATTGGTACCGGTTCACCGATTAAAAGTCATCGTGTATATCTAAGGACGGTAGGACGTGTCAGACATTTTGGCATGATGTACTTTGTGTGACAGACATTGAATGAAGGTGACTGTGTACATGTATTAATACTGTTTGTTACAGCAGCGCCGCCCATACCACAAGCTCAAGGCTACGCCCCTCCCGCCATGATGCCTGCACAATATATGCAGGTACCTATTTGGAACTGCCATTTTATATATTTTTTCCAGATTTCCCGAAGGAGCGTTATGATTTTCGAGACTATATAATGTATGTCTGTTTCATTGGTCCTCTCTGTATATAATCGTCGTTCGTGGGGTATATAATATTTTCAATGCGGCTACGCGAAAGATAAAAAGATAAAATATAAAAATAAAAATATTTATCTTTGAAAAAAAATACGAAAGGGGATTAAAAAAAATATATTGTTACAATGTGAGTACGAGTATAATGAAACCTTTAAATTGGCCCATTCCAAATAACATATATACATATAACACATTTATGCTACACCATAATAGCAAAAAAGTAAGAGTTAAAAACAATAGCCGTGGTGGCTAGTAATAGCCGTGGTGGCCTAGTGGTTTGACCTATCGCCTCTCAAGCAGAGGGTCGTGGGTTCAAATCCCGGCTCGCACCTCTGAGTTTTTAGAAATTCAGTGCGGAATTACATTTGAAATTTACCACGAGCTTTGCGGTGAAGGAAAACATCGTGAGGAAACCTGCATAAACCTGCGAAGCAATTCAATGTGCGTGTGAAGTTCCAATCCGCTGGGCCCGCGTGGGAACTACGGCCAAGCCCTCTTGTTCTGAGAGGAGGCCTGTGCCCAGCAGTGGGACGTATATAGGTTGGATAATGATGATGAAGAGTTAAAAAAGTTAGTAGTTAGTTTTGCAGGTGGTAGGACCTTGTGCAAGGTCCGCCCGGATTGCTACCACCATCTTGCTCGCTAATCCTGCCGTGAAGCAGCAGTGCTTGCACTGTTGTGTTTCGGTGTGGAGAGTAAGACAGCCGGTGAAATTACTGGCACTTGAGGAATCCCATCTTAGACCTCTAGGTTGGCAACGCTTCTGCAATACCCCTGGTGTTGCAGATGTTTATGGGCGGTGGTGATCTCTTATCATCAGGAGACCCACTTGCACGTTTGCCATCCAGTCGAATAAAAAAAAATTTAAAAAACCCGACTGCCTTAAAAAAAATTAACAGCAAAAAAGAAGTGTAGTAGTCTAGAACTCTGTTAAGTAACTTAAATTTTGACAGTCGGGACCCAGTGACCAGCAATTACAAATACAACTAGTTAGTTATACATATAGTTTTTTTCCGAAAATATTAAGAACACAGTTTCATTCGTGCTAACCCCTACACTAGACAAGAGTGTTAGGTTCCCAATCCGCACTGGGCCCGCGTAGGAAATGCGGCACAAACCTATTCATTCTGAGAACAGACCTGTGCGCTGAAGTGGGATGTATAATAGGCTGAGATGATGATGAAGACTAACTCCGTAAAATCCATTGCGTGTTCCAGCCGAGCGGTAACAACGCGGTGTTTGCCGGTGCGCCGATGTACGCGCAACCGCCGCCAGCGCCCTACCCTCACCAGATCTATCCCCATCACAATTATGTAAGTGCCTTGTATTTTTACCCGACTGCCCGAAGTTGTTTATGTCAACTGAGGGTATTGCTAACTTTAGATTGCATTTTTTTTATTTCAAAATCTATTTGCTTAAACGGTTTTTTTATTTGACTAGCGACCCGGAACGACTTTGCTCGGGTACAATTTTCAAAGAAAGGTCTTTAATCAAAGGCACTTCACAACCTATTCTTTCTTCTTCTTCTTTCTTGCTCGCTAATCCTGCCGTGAAACAGCAGTGCTTGGAGACAGCCGGTGAAATTACTGGCACTTGAGGTATCCCATCTTAGGCCTCTAGGTTGGCAACGCATCTGCAATCCCCTGGTATTGCAGATGTTTATGGGTGGTGATCTCTTATCATCAGGAGACCCACTTGCTCGTTTTCCATCCAGTTGAATAAAAAAAAAACAACTTTTAAGTAGCTTTTTCGCAAAAACTACAAAATCAAATTGTGCTGGTCAAATTGACTTGAAATTTGGCTTACTTATGTAAATCTGGTTTACAATACAATAATTTGGTAGTGACATCCTAATAGTCCAGCCTGGATCTTCTCAGTAGGACGGAACTCTTCAACGGTTATTGGCATCAACTTAAAATTTCTTCTTCAATCTTGAAATCTCTATTTTATTTTTAAAATTATCATGCTGTAACATACGTTCATATATGTATTTATGTAAAGTAGATCACCCCTACTATCATGCTGGCTTGCTTAAACTACGTCATAATGTTGTTTTAATATATATATTAAAACTTTAATTTAGGAGAAATGTTAGCTGGCGTTTGGGTAACTATGCTCCTGAATTTAATTTCATTCATAATTCAAAGTAGGAGGCGTTTGGTGTATTTTTACCCCATCATTATCATTGCACTCTGTCTTATCACTGTACGGCGTCTGACAGGAAAAGAGAAGAAAATATCGAAGCAAAAATTGAAGTTCAGTGTTGTCACTTTATTGGGAAGTGTATCGGGTACCGGGTCTTCGACCAGCAAGACATTTAATCAAAATACAGAACTGGAGCTGGCCGAGTGGGGGGGCAAAGTAGCCTTGTTTTACGGTTATTTTATAATTGACTTGTATTTTATTGTTGCTTCAGGTAGCGCAGGCGACGCAGGCAGGCGGCGTGACGTATTACAGTCCCGTGGAGCAGGAGCCGCCGCCGCCCGCCCCCCGCGCGCCGCGCCGCCCCACCGCCGCCATCCCGATCGTGCGCCCCGACAGGTATAGTCGAACCATTTGTTTCCTGACCCAAGAAACCAAACAACCATCCGAAAATCTTTTTAGAAATCTTAAGATTTCTTTGAGCAATAGCTGATAGTAAAAAAAGTTTATTAAATCTTTTTAGCACCTATTTTTTCTCGACAGGCCAGCGAACTCATCTGAAAAGGATAACATAGATAGAATCGTAGAAAATATGTTCGTACGAAAGCCCTGGCCAGCGACGCAGCCCAGTTTTGGTGAGTTTTAATACTTTCTACAGAAGTTGTTCTTTTTTATTATGTTCCATCATGTTTTTCATGCTTGTCCCTTGTAAATACCATGTTTGGTGACCTAAGTAACTGTTTATCCCCGGTTAAAGTCCAGGTGTACCGCAAGGCTCTGTTTTGTGTCGCATCCTCTTCTTAGGTTATATAAATATCCTATCATACCGGGGTCCACTTGCCAAATAAACTGCAAGTAAAATTAACGATTTTGTATTGAAATTCAGTACTTGCTTAAACTTCATTATGCGATTGGGCCTTGACACAAAAGTGTTTCGTGACTTTACACGTTTCCGCACCTTTAATTACGAGGACGTGCCAAAATAAATAAAGTTTAAAAGAAATAATGGACAAAATACATAATGGTCATTTGACATCATAATTTTCGGTGAAACTACTGATTTATACAAACTTTTATGATGTGTATTCTGCCGATTGATTTAGGTTAGGTTACGTTTATAAAATATTATAACATTCTGTGAAGATGACAAATTCTGAGAAATTAGTATTATATCAAATAACCATTATTAATTTTGAACTTTATGTATTTTGATGTGTACCCTTTAATTTGACCATTTCCATAGTCTTAATAACCTTTTCCTCTACTAAGATATGCACTGGGAGCTGCGAATAAAGGCCTGGATTAACGCCCATTTAAAGAAGAATCGTTTTCATCTTAACAATGATTAAAGGAAACTGAAATCTGTAATACGTTTAAGAAGAATTTATATAAGTTACCTTTTTGATTTTGTTTGTAGGTACCCCTTGCTTTTTCTTTGTTGGTAGCGTCAGTTTAGTTCATTAGTGTAGTTTAGGCCATTTTTATTAGTTTATTTGTAAGTTAAAATGATTGCTCAGTGAAATAATATTTTAAGCTTATATTGTGTCCTACTGCTGGGCAAAAGCCTCCCCTATTTTCTTCCTCTCGTCATATGTGACATACTTTTGAAAAAAAATTGGAAAAAATTACGAATTGGGGGGCCGATTTTAGAAATCACAAGTCTGTGTCAATACCGCTCTAAGATAGTAATTACATTAATACGGTATTATGAAAATATACTTAGATAATGTAGAAAATAATAACTTCAATGCATGAATAAAACTTTAACATATTATTATAAATTTAATGTAATAATTGATTTAATACCTTAACTTCATAATTATCATTACGCCATCAGAAGCTGTGTTTAATTTACCCAAATATCACTAATGATGTGATCATCTCATTTCTTCGTTAGACTCATTAATTGACTTTAGTTCAATGATAGTAATTTACATAATTTCGTGTCACAATCTAAGAACTAATTGCACAAAAACTACTGAAGCTTAATAAAATTTCAGACGGCTCAAAAGAGAAGACAGAAACTAGGAATTCCCAAGAAACCCAAAGCAAAGAGTCATCCCAACCCAACAGTTTAACCTCCAGCTCGATATCAACAGACTCTAAGCCCTCCGAGAAAGAGAGGGATAACCCCGAGCCGGAGAAGGAAGAGGAGAAAAAATCAGAACCTAAAGAAGTCGAGACTGTCAATAAGGAGAGTATATCGACGGATGCCTGACTGGTAAGAATAAAAATATGCGAATGTTATCAATCAAAATACTATAGTGGAAGGTAGATTTTGTTGACTGATGATGATGCTAAGCTTTTAACTTTTTCAAATTGTTAAAGCAATTTTAACCTTATTGCTAAGGGAATAAGACTGACGAGGTGTAAAACGGTGGAGAAACAATAATTTTTACTTTGTTACATTGTCAGGTCTGTAATTCCCTTGAACTTATTGTGTACGTTCTATTGCATATTGTTGTCCCACTGCTGGGCAGAGGTCTCCTCCACTCGCACTAGGGTTGGCTATTAAAGAAGATTGATTCGATTCGAGGCCTGAAAAATCGATTCAGGCAAATCGAGTAAAGATCGATTCTCTAAAAATCGATTCAGTCAACAGTATTGACTGTCGTAGCACGACAATAAATAGCGCTGCCGAACGCTCTCACATCGGGTTCCTCAGTTCCGTTGTTACTATAAAAAAATATTTTGTATTTTGTCTGTGACAGAATAATTTCTAAAAAGCTTAGTATGATCGTCTATTAGTTGTAAAGTCTAGAATTTTCTAATTACTATTTGGCTGTGTTCTGGTCTGAGTGGGATTATAAAATAGTTATCTAATCTAATTATGTTTCAAAATTACAATTGAATGAAATCTGTATTAAAATAAGTCCCAAGCAGACAGAATTAATAAAAATTAAATCACTACCTGTCCAGTTATATACATTTAAAATTGTAAATTCACTTTCTATAATGTAGCGGAATAAATTACAAAAGTGATGATTCTAAAAATCACGACGAAGTAATCTATTCGTGGTGATAAAATCTTGACTTATGAAATTGTAATTGCAAAATTACGTAATAAAAAAATCTATTAGATCAAATAATTGGTAGTAATTTAGGAGTATTACTACAATAAGTTTTTTTTACGCATAATCGGTCTCTGATGCTCTGCGATTCGTTTTGCGTTTGTCGCAAGTCGCTGCAGATAATCGTGTGTATTAATTAAACCTTCAATATAGATCAAATGAATTTATTGACATACATAACAATGACTGATTTAATCATATATATAAACGAGTTTTTTTAAACAGAGATAAAAAAATGACTAAACAATAATATAGCGAGTTTTAAATATCTGCCATTTGCGGCAGTGATAACATTGAATTTCCTTGATTTTAAATTGCACTGATACTTACTTCTGTGCATTGTATTATTCAATATATTTTTTTACAATGTCCATAAAGCCATCCAGAATTTGGTATTATATTTTCAAAACAATTTTAAATAAGTAACTAAAAAAAACGGATCAATCAAATAAAAAGAAATGTCAAAGACCGATGGCAACCATAGACTTATTTTTTTACTGGCAATATCGTCCACGTAAAAGTTGTCAGGTTTAAAAATACTAGGTAGCTTTTAGTCTCAAATCTGAATGTTAAAATAAATACTCTTCCTATAATAGGTAAGATTATATGTATGATTAGTGACTACAAATTGGCTGTATGTCTGTTAAAAAAATTGTGTTCGAAGTCAATATGGCTTATTTATGTTATTTTTGCGCAAAACAGGCGTTGTCAGAGGATGAGAGAAATCCTTGGGAAGCGCATACAACGTGGCTTTGGACGATCTTTACAGAAATGTTCTGGTATTATGCATTTTTTCATAAGGAAAAAAGAAAAAAAATACTCCATGTCACTAGGACCTATCCCTTGCATATTTTTTTAAACGCCGATTATGTTAGAAATATCAATCAACGTGTACTTTCCATGTTTGTCCAAAGGCCGCAGACAGGTTTTATAAAAAACATTTTAAGCAGCTAATGTTAATTTTCCAAAGGCGTGACATAGAGCGTGCCTCCACTGTGAGACCCATCTCAACTCTCAAGGTGATGTTGGTATTACATACACTATTTGTTCTACTTGAGATCGGATAGTGTACGATCCCGTATTTATCAACCTGGAATGAACGGCACTTATGCACGACCAGTGTCGTATATTTTCTGTTGTTGATTCCGGGTCTACAATTACTGGTCGTACTTTAACCGCGCTCTTTTACATGAGTTGTAAATACGGAATATGGCGACTGAAGTCCAGTTTAGACATGTAAGAAATATATCGCGGAGGTTGCAAACAGCAACTGGCACATTTTGCAGGTCTAAACTAGCTTAAGGCTGCGAGGTGTGATAGAGTGACACGTGGAGAATTGACCAACTATATTTCTTGACCATAGGTAATGCGAGAGAGATAGTGTAAGCGTACGTGTGTGTAGACTAGATTTTAGACCACACAGGCAGACAGGTATCCCGTAACCTTTTACGCTCTACATCCCGTAACAAATATATCTAATGTATAGGTAAAAAACTTAAGAAGATGGCCTGTTGTATGTAGTAGTAACGTGCCCCTATAGATAAGTCGACGTTCCATATTCGAAAAATGACTTCCCATATCAATTCCGTGCACTATTACATACAAAAGGTCATCTTCTTAAGTTTTTTACCTATAGTTATTGGCGTTATTTTCGATATCATAGGCAAATATGAAAATATTTCCAAAATATTAAATGTTGGGCATTTGTGGGAAAAATTATGTATCTTTTTTCCTCGCCAATACAGAAAAAATGTACAGAAATATAACCAATGTTGTTTATGACTAGTCCTTTTATTTAAGTGGGGCATCCCTGAGGGATCATATTTTAAATAGAAACACAGTTATTATAGCGACTGGCAATAATTAGTTATATTGTCCTTGGGTTAGTCTCAAAATGATATTTTCCAATAAAATGCGAAAATTAAAAAAAAAATGCTTTTGTAAACTATGCTGGTTATTTATTATAATAAATCTTCTAAAACTCGAAATTCGTTTTATTTGCTACTATGCTTTTACCCGCGGGTTTGCTCGTGGGAAACATAAAACACACATACACACACATACTCGAACACATTCAGTCGTAATTTTTTATTACATTATACTATTGCTTATTCTGTGGTAGAACTAGGTATCTATATAGATAATTTAAGTAGAAATGTTATATTTTGCAAATTCCCACTTGGAAAGTTTTCGTTGAAATAAAAACAAAAGCACAATTAATAATAATGTTTATTGTCAGACTACGTGAAAGTTGTCTTAAACCGACATATGAAAAATATATGTACAAATTGAAATACTTATATTGTATTATAATCACATTTCTCAATATTTTAGTAAGCGCAGTGAAAAAGAAAACTTTTATAAAATATCAAGAAAACACGAATTTCTTACATTGGCTACTTAGACACTATGTTTAAATTAAAATAACAACTAGTAGGTAAAGTTAAGTTATTTAATTACTAGGCCACTACGGAACTTTGTCATAATGACATTAACGTCATTCGATAAGCGTTGTTTGAAATGGACGTTTACTTTGATGAAGTTCCATGGTGGCCCAGGAATCGAGTTGACTGTACATTGGAACTATTAGTTTAAAAAGTATAAAATGTCCTATGACTATGGTACTAAGACGTGGTCCTTGACTGTTGGCCTGTCGGAGAGGCCCAGAGTCACGCAACGAGCTCTGGAGAGCATAGCATACTACGGAAAGTGCTTGAGTATAGTGTTCACTATGCAGACATAACATGGCATTCAGTTACATTTATGGCAACGATTTAAGCGTTCTTTTGTACAAAGTCACGGTAAAGAGGGTGTTAAAAGAAGACGCCATTTACTTTAAAAAAAACCCTATTGTAGTAGGTAATGTTCCAATAATTATCGTGACTGTTATAAACGCAAACCTAACTTTTTTTCTCATTATAATCACATTCGTGAAGAAATAAAGGTTTGCACCCACTAAACCGTCCCATACTAGGATCATTTATTTGAGCACGTGTAAAAATATTCTCTGTATGAATAAGGCTCAGTTCATACCGAGACGTAACGAGACTTTGCAATGAGGGTGTTTCGACAGTCAGAAAATCGCTAGATGGCGTTTAGTATATTGGTGAGGTCCGTTTGACATTTCTGACACGCTTGTGATTGGATAAGCATAGCCAATCGAAAGCAAGACTGAAACGTCAAATGGACCTCGCGATGGTAACGCCATCTAGCGATATTTCACCTGTCGAAAAACCCTCATTTTAAACCGACTTCAAAAAAGGTTGTATTTTTTTTCATGGAGTGAATACGTCAACATGGAGTTATTTGACGTATTTTGTCAACAAAAAATGCAGTGTCGCGTCTCGGTGTGAACTTGACTCTTAGGAGACGCTCGTCACAGACAAAGCACGGTATGCGACGCGCAGAGGCCGTATTGTTAACGCGCTGGCGTTCGCGATCGCATTCAACATTGCTTTCCATCCTCGTCTTATGCCGTGTGACAGAGAGAAGTGGTGAAAACGATCGTGTTTCCAACTGTGTTAGACAATAGGCCTAAGAGGGGCTACTACGAAATTCCAAAATCAAAGTTCGTATAGTACCGTCCCTCTCCCTCTCGTACTAAATAATATAAGCGCCAGCGGAACGGTAAGATACGAAGTTCGAATTTTGCACTTCGTTGTATATTTATATAGCTTCAGGTCCGAACACACAACGTTGTCAGATCAGTGCAGATGCAGACGCCAAAACGGGATACCACCTACATTAGGTACCTTCAGTCAAAGAAACGAGTCGCGTACCCGTGGAACCTTCGTGCTACAGATGCCGTATTGACATTCCAAACATCTACCAAAGAAATCATAGCGAAATTGATTATGAAAAGGTCTCCTTTCGGTGCACAATTCAGTTTCCTCAATAGTAAGTACATTGCCTACCCTGTCTTTAGTATGTGCCTACTACGAAATACGAAAATTGAAGTCCTCTGACACTTATAATATTTAATACGAGAGCGAGAGGGACGGTACGATACAAACTTCGATTTTCGAACTTCGGAGTAGGCCCTCTGGTCTGTATAAAAATGCGTATGAACCGATGGCTGCCTGGCAGCAACTATTGCGTACGGGACGATCAAAACAAAGTCAATCTTGTTTCACTAAGAACACTGTTTTGCTTGGATAAAGTGGCATTTGAGATCAGAAACTCAGACATGATTACTCTCCACCACATTCTCCTCTTTTTTCCTCTTCTTCCCTTGCAAATCCGCGTAGATATCTTCGAGTTTTCGCATCTTAGTTTCTGGCACGCACAATATTAGGTAGAACACGTTTGATAGGCATATGACACTGAACACCCAGAAGGTGGAGTGGTAGCCTATCCAGCCCGTTAAAGGGGTGAAGAGTTTGAGGAGCGCGAAGTCTGTGCCGAGGGATATCGCCATTATTAGAGTAGCTACTGTGCCTCGGAGCTGTGAAAAAAAAATAGTTTGTTATTTCTCATGCTACAGATGGTATTTATGACTTCATTCTCTTGTATAATGTGCTTGTTTATAATAAAGATAATACCTATTTTACGTTCGACATTTATATCAACCCTCGCCAGCGGCTTGGATACAGACACGTCATTTAGTTACGAGAATAAAGTCTTAAGCCAGGGATGCACTAGGGGACAAATGTCCTGCGACGCGTGTAGCCAGCGACGTCGGGTGAAGTGGCGCGACCTTGCTGGACGCCAGGTCGCGCATCGGGTGTCGCCAGATATGTCAGGCGAAATCGACCGATTTCGCTGGACATGTCGCTGACACGTGTCGTTAGACATTTGTCCCCTAGTGTATCCCCGGCTTTAGAAGCAAGCTACACAGAAGAGACGACGGAAGACGCCCTCGCCCCGTGTTCCCGTGCGCCCCCGACCCACGTCTCTTCTGTGTGGCTTGCCCCCTAGGACTACTTAAAAGAAGATATTACTTACTTAAAAAAAAATCATACCTACACGATTCACCTACCTACAAAATTCATACCTAAACGATTTGATTAAATCGGTTCGAAAAAAATAAAGCTATCATAGCTTAGCTACTTATGTCAATTTTTTTTTCAAACCGATTTTATCGGATCGTGTTGGTATGACAATTTTTTTTCGTTTGTTAAAAAACTGCTTTAGTATTTTCAATTTAGGTGTAGTTAGCATCTTAACCCTCGGGTTAGAGGTACCTGTGCTAAATAAGCCTTAAGAAACTTGCCTGGAAGTTGAACATCTCTGTCATGATGACAAAAGGCAGCGGTTGGAGCCCCGATGCGTCCGCGAATATGCTCACACAGAGAGCGACTATAGGCACCCAGCCGGGCATGTAGACCCCGATGCTTTGCAGGTAGAACCACACTCCGAGGAGACACATGCTGAAGCCAGCTAACATGCTGGTTACGGCTAGGAGAGGCTGGGGAAGAAATTTTATAGGTGAAAAAAAAAAAAAAAACTCCGCCCGCCTTCGGTCTCTACCCACATAGTCTCTTTCAAGTAAAAAAAAAACCGCATCGAAATCGGTCCATCCGTTTGAGAGCTAGGATGCCATAGGCAGACAGACGTCAAATTTCTGACACCCCTCTTTTTGCGTCGTGGGTTAACATAGCGACAACATAGCGATCATTAAATAGCGACTAGCTCAAAAAATCTTGTCTTAGCAAAACATCTCCTTAGGTCATTCATTAAGTGTATCTCAGCCGTGTATATAGCAGGGATATGTAATGGATGTGGTTTTATCGGAGCCTAAAGCGGAACCAGATGTTTTCAATTTAGTTTATCGGAACCACAAACGGAATCAGAGCCTGCCTGATTGATAGGTGGGTGAGTGATAGCTGGAGCATGTGACAAGCGGGGCGAGATGAGCGAATGACTGGGATAAAGCTGTTTCTTTTTGATGTACGCCGTTCAAGTTTGGCCGCCGCGCTAAGCATTGACATCCGATATAACTTCTGTTTCAAAAGTAACGGAACCGGAACCGAAACGGATGTGTAATACCAAACCGAAGCTCCGACTTAACGGAAACAGAACCGGAGCTCCGTAACAATAGGTAAGTACAGTCAAGTGTAAAAATATGAACTTACTCAAAGTTTCAAAATTAAGTACCTCAGATTCTTATTCCGACGCAATGAAGCTAGTAACATATTTTTGAGTGGTTCGAATAGATACTTATTTTTGCACTCGACTGTAGGTACTTTAAACGTACTTATGTTGATGATATGATAAAGAAATACGTCTGAGCGACTGGGATTTACTGGGACTGAATGTTTGTATGTCATAACGAGTAATTAACCTTTGATAGCACAAGTCGATTGATCGATTGGTGATGCACGTGCGGCTAGCGTCAAGCGATAGCGCGGTACAGGAGCTCTCTAAGGCCGCGTTTCCACCGGAGATGTGCAATGTGTTTCTATTGGTCATGAAAAACATCTAATCCTCGCACAACTCTGGTGGAAACGCAAAGACAGGTTAATCATCATCATCAGCAGCAGGCAGGTTAATTGGGCCAATCAACTATTTTACCGACACTTTGGGCGTCTACTGCGTTACCAAAATTGTCACTGGCGTTACCAAAAAATCGTACTTCCAATAGGATACTTCACGGTTTAATAGGTTGAACTTACGTAGGATGGCCTGTATTCATGTACACCATCTATTAAGTTACAGAAAAAACATGTACCTACACTTACAAAAATCTGCAATTGTTTGAGAAATGTCGCGGACAGATTAGTGTGGGTAAAAAAGTTGATTGGCCCAATTAGGAATACTAATGTGCTCGTGGCGGCTCATTCATTAATATCAGCTTGATACCTTCACGCGTTTTTGTGATGATGAAACATGTCATGAACCATCGCTAGAAACCCTGATTTCAAATTAAAAGAAACCACATTCAAATCGGTCCACCCGTTTATGAGCTACGGTGCCACAGGCCACACTTTTTGCGTCGGGGGTTAAAAAAGGGTCTTGGTCTTGCAAAGTTATCCTATAAGGGTCCCGTTTTTTCCTTTCGGGGTACGGAACCCTATCAAGTGAGATTTTTAATGTCGCTCTTATGTGTCAGGTATGTCGACCAAGAAATTGGTTTACCGCCCTAAGGTTTAATCATTTGTAGCGCTTAAAACGTCAAAGTCAATTTGACAATTAGTCTTATTGTTTTATTTCTGAGGTAGGAACATTCGCTGCCGCAATCACTACTCGGCTACGCTCGTAGCGCGTAGCAGCATTTTTCCGCTTTGTAGCGAAAACTGCCTACGAACAGAGAACTCCCCTAGCGGGTTCTTGGCACTGAATGTGTAATTGGTAAAGCACTTTCTTGGTCGACCATACAAGGTCTCTGGTGAAGTTCGTGAATTTTTTAATTTGACTTTAAATAATAGACTTTTCTTATATATTTTTATTTGGCCAAAATATTTACTTCTAGGTAGGTGCAGTCGAGATCATAAACTTGTGAGCAAAAATTTTATCAAAAATATCTGAACGACTCTATTATTAACGGCGTAGAAGCATGCCTAGATATTTTTGATCAAATTTTTGCTCACAAGATTATGAACTGGACTGTACCTACCTTCTATCAACGAACTGTCAAATCCGTCAAAAGTTTATGTAAATCATGTAAAACACGGTGTACAATATATATTAGGTACCTCTAATAGATTATCGTCACTATTTTTAAAAAGCTCGTAGGTTACCTATGTCAAAATCAAATCAATTAATCAAAATCGATAATGTTCTGAGTGATCTTTATGAATACCTATTCTTTGAAGGGTCAATTCTGTTGTCGTATTGTATTGCTTTGTTATTAAGGTTTAAATGAGGCTTATTATTATTATTATTGATTTGAGATACGAGATTTTTTTTCAAAATATTGGTAGGAAATGCGAACGATATTATGTCGGTTAGTAGGTAGGTAGCATCGTGCTAGCGATAGTATTGTTTTGATAGAAATATGAGTAGAATAATAACAGAAGCAATGAATCAGTAATGCATTGCCAAATCTTACGTGGCCTAGTTTTAGGATATTAAAGCTTCGTGACCTATATTGACATATTATTGATGATTCGTCTCCAAACATGATCTAGGTACATACTTAAAGAATGATTGATTTTAAGTCTAGAAACTAGGTCACCTCACTGCCAAAAAACCGGCCAAGCGTGAGTCGGCCACGCTCAGGTAGGGTGATGTAAATATACAATATTAAATTTGATCGATCATTAAGTACTCGATACGAAAGCGTGGATTTCTCGCGACCGTGTTATTTTTGACTTCTGTTAACTTTAAGGAAACATTCGACAGGTCAAATGAAGTTAATTTTGTAGGTATGAAAAGAAAAAGAAAGTTTTTTTTTATTTGGCTATTACATTGCGTCTCAAGGGCGTTTAATAAGGAATTACGAACGAGAGTCTATTAGAAGCCCGAAGTCGAAGACTGAGGGCTTTAATGAGTCCATGTTCGTAATTCTAGTACCGCCCGTGCGACATACAATGTTTTTCATCACATTTGCGAGTAAAGTTTTATATTTCTTAAAGAAAAAAAATATATTATTCTTCCAAATATTTCCGATACCTTAGGCTGCGCTCTTGGTAGCGCCGATCTCCCCCCCCCCCCTCCCGCAGCACGCGGCTGACGTGCGTGTGCATGTGGTCCTGCAGCAGCGCGCGCACGGGCACGGCGCAGCACCATTAGTACGGGCAATGACTCATTTACCGACCTTGGGCTTCATGACAAGAAAATTTGTACGCGCAATGACTCATTTACCGACTACGGGTTTCATGACAAGCACATTAAGGTCGAGGGTTTTATTTGGGGGGTTGCAACCAAGGTAGCCTGCATGTTTCGACACTATTTACGAGCAAGTGTGATGAAAAGTTTATTACCTACTAGGTAGTTTCAGTCAATGGACTGATCCGTATGTCGCGGAGGAGCAAAGTAATTGTTAAGCGTACACAGGACGGCAGGCGGGCCGGTTAGCGCCCACGCACCGCCCGCCCAGCGCCCGTTCGGTGTGCTATTGCTCATAATACAGCCACGTAAATAGGTCCTCCTCCCGACCCGACCCAACCCCGAACCGCTGCCGTCTTAAGTGTGGTTAACGCTTTAGGGCCAGCGCTAGCTGACGTGGTTTGCACGGGGCGGGTGGACGCCTATCGTAAAATAGTAGAGTAGCGCTAACTGCCCTATACCATACCACGAAGTGCAAAACTCGAACTTCGTATGTTGCCGTCCCGCTGACGCTTATGTCATTTAATACGCCAGTGAAAGGGACGGTGCGATACGAACTTCGATTTGCGAGTTTCGTAGTAGCCCCTCTGTACTCGCCCGTGTGCGCCCGCGCAGTGCACCCACGCCAGCTAGCATATATGCTGTTATAACTATTAAGCATATGTTTAGCCTTGTCCGGGGCTTGATCAAGAGACTTGTGGACATTTGAAGGCCTTGGCGGCCCTTTTGCTCCACATTTAGTCCGACACTGTCGCCACTGATCTCCAATCTCAAACAACTAAAACTTGGCTCACCTTTCTCCCCACTCGGTCGACCAGCTGACAGGCCAGGAACGATCCCACGATCTGAACCGCAGCCAGCAAGATCGACTGCTTATTAGGCGACAGGGCGATGCTGGTGTTCTCATCTTTCCCGGCTTCCCTGAAGATGTGGCTGGCATACACCAGAACTGCTATGCAGCCGCAGAATTCACGCACCAGGTTCACTATGAGGGCCACCCAGAAAGCTTTCACTGCGGTTTTGTCGGCAACTAGAAGAAAATGAAAGGAAATTATTCAAGATACTTTTAGGGTAGGTATTATTTTATTTGAGTCACAGACAGCAGCAGCAGAGCAGTTGCAGGTGGTAGGACCTTGTGCAAGGTCCGCCCGGATTGCTACCACCATCTTGCTCGCTAATCCTGCCGTGAAGCAGCAGTGCTTGCACTGTTGTGTTTCGGCGTGGAGAGTAAGACAGCCGGTGAAATAACTGGCACTTGAGGTATTCCTTCTTTGGCCTCTAGGTTGGCAACGCATCTGCAATACCCAGGTGTTGCAGTTGTCTATGGGCGGTGGTGATCTCTTACCATCAGGAGACCCACTTGCTCGTTTTCCATCCAGTCGAATAAAAAAAAAAAAGTCACAGACGCTGACTCCTTGCCTCCTTGACTCCTTGCCTTGCGCTTTATGAGTGTGTAATTACTTATGTAAATTTTGTTGTATTTGTGTGTCTTTTGTAAGAGTGAATAAATGTCTTCTTTCTTTCTTAAATGACTGCTCATCATCATCATCATCTCAGCCGTAGGACGTCTACTATTCCGAAGAACGGATGGCTATTAGGGCCGAAAAGTTCTCGAATGGAGACCACGGATCGGCAAGCGCAGCGTAAGACTAGGACGTCCACTAACGAGATAGACGGAAGACCTGGTTAAAGTCGCAGCTCCACGGTGGATGCAAGCCGCTTCTAACCGAAGCAAATGGAAGTCTATGGGGGAGGCCTATGTCCAACAAATGGCTGTTATTGAATGTTATTTAATGATAGCAAGTCAAGCTTCATAATTTCTTCTAAGTCGCTAACTCTTGTTGACAGAGTGGCCGTAGTGGTTCGTTGACGATTAGTAGTGAACTTCATGACGACTTTCTTGGAAAAAGTGTGGTGTTGTCCCCTTGCCTTCCACACTTTCTGTCTAAAGTTCAAAGCTGGCAATAGAGAGCGCTGCTGCCCACTCTTACATCAGGTTTTCGGGTTCCTTAGGGTCTACGCTAGCTGGCGCGGGTACACTGAGCGGGCGCACGCCTGCGGGCGCTGATGCAAGTAAAATACCGTCGCACGCGACACGCACAGTTAGCGCTGCTCATACTACTTTTCAACAGGCGTCCACCCGCTCCGTGCAAACCGCGGCAGCTAGCGTAGGCCCTTAGTCGCCTTTTACGACACCCAGAAGAGATTGGTCCTTCCTATTTTAAAACCAGGCACGGTACGGACTCAATATTTACACGCTATTAAACAGTACAAAAACATTTTCCAAACATATTCATAATGTCAATTGTTGTGACCTGTTCGGGCATCATCACCGTAGCCAGCCAATCAGAGACCTTGGTTCTTCGTCGCACATTACTTCCAATTTGCCCCATTAATTCGTTTGCATGAATTTGTATGGTGTCAAACGTCAATTGGCCGACGCGGGGACCTCTGAACTGATCTCTGGTTGTTATGTTTTCCTTGTACTCTGACCTTCGTTTATTGATCATGGGTATTTGGTATACTGGAATAGGAATTGATAGGATTCCGAATGGCTGACAAATAGCACGACGTTTGGCGTGGATCGATATGTAGAACGGTGTTGGCTCTGGAGTGTTTAAGTACTAGCCGCGAAATCTCAAATTCGTACCTTTTGTAGGTTACACGGCATTAGCCATTGTTGGCTACGTAGCATTGCAGTATCATTGACGATACTATTAAATCTAAGATTAAAAAAAAGGCTTTCGTGTCCCACGTGCGGGATGTGAACCTGCATCTCCAGGCTATATACGCCAAGTGTCCTATCAACTACACCACTTATGTAGGGCAGAAGTACCGTTTGTGGTCACTGTAAGGACTGCGCTAAGCGAGACATGGCCGCCTTCAAAATTGACCACCTTGACTGGGAAAAGTTGGCGGAGACACGCACAGATTGGCGCGGACGTGTATTGGAAGGTCGCAAGCCTGGCTCAAGGCTCTTGCTGACAAGAGACAGAAACGTCACCAAGGCGGTTCTGCACCAACATCCGCAGACTTCCCTTGTCTGGCCTGTGGGAGAACATGTCGCTCTCGCATCGGTCTGGTCAGACACCAAAGACGTTGTGCACAGGCGCCACGCCAAAATTCGTCTAGAACAGACGCGTAGGCCTGATGATGATGATGATGATACGTTTGAAATAAATTTATAGTAATAAATCATTATAAACTTTATTCGTTAAAGTATAAACTTTTGAAAACCCACTAAACATATTTATTATTTTAATCACTATAACTTTTTATAAATGACTGCAAATGTCAACTGGCCAAAACCGGTACTTCTGCCCTATGTCGCACGGGTGGTACTGGAGTTACGAGCATCGAGCCATTAAAGCCATCAGTCGAAGACTGTCGTTCGTAATCACAATGTAGTAATAATAATAATAATGTATCGCTCTTAAGACAATGTACTGTAACGGTTCGGATGTGTCACACGACCGTCACTGGGAATAAATAGTAGAAAATTGTTAGTGGGGCCATCTATGGAGGTTTGATGGAAACTCGAAACAAAAACATGTCGACAAAGACAGTTAAATAAGAGTAATTGAGATTAGAATGTCGATGTAATTAAAGCAGGATAATTTAGCAGTCAATTTAATGAGTAAATGTTAAATTTAATTGGAGATTAGAATTGTGTTGTTCGGGTATGATAATTAATGTAAAAGAACGCCATCTATGGTCAATTAAAGGAATTAATGGTAGGCGTCATGGAAAATTAGTGAACTAATGCCGAACTGGGTTTAGCGGCAGATTAACCTGGGAGCTATTTAGTTAGTTTCACGTGGGAATTATAGAGGTCGCTTTTGGTAATGGAAATGTAAATTTTATCTAAAAACAAGAAATATGGTCACAAATTCATCAAAAATAGACTTGATATAGTAATAGAATCATTAGTATTAGTCTAGAGTAGATCTTAGATACATTTGATGTTAATAATTAGGTTAATTTAAAGAAATATCAACGAAAGCATCATGGAAACGGCAATTTGTCGAAATTAGCTAAATAAGTTAAGAAAACCGAAAATGCAAGCATTACGTAATCATAGTATAGATTATTGGTTCATTATCTATTATAAATTTAAGTTTTCATTCAAAACGGAGTAGTATTAGCAGAGTAATTACACATTTAGTTAAGACGAAATTACAAGTACTCTGTCGCACTGACTTAAAGTAGGAACGTGGCGAAATTATAAGCAATTTTGAGTGGCGTATTTCGACAAGGAAACTATGAATAACGGCGCGAATTGGGATACCAGTTAATAATTGTAGGCAAATTAGCTATTTTATAACGAACAATAGAAGTATGTAATTGGCTATTTATATTCAAAGAGTGTAGGGAGTAATAAGTAGAAAATTATCATTAGAAGTAAGATTATTGTTAGATAGGTTAAGAAAATTAAAACGTTGAGGTAAAATTGAAGTATTTGACAAATACATATAAATATTTATTGAAAATTATTGTTGTAGCACAATATAAAAATGAAACGTATTTACTAGAATAGTTAAGCTAGGATAGTGTCAAGATAAATAGGAAATTTTAGTTCAAAAATAAATTCTACGGTTAAAATTTGGCTATTTTGAGATAAGGATTTGGCAGAAGAAAAAGCGAGAGCTGGCAATGTCAACGTTGTCGACTTTGGTAAGCTTGGCGTCGTTTGGTCGCTTGGCGCGAAAATACCAGAGGTCCCGGGAGAGAAGCTATAAATAGAGGTGACACAAAAAGGGCGTAGGCCAGATGGATTTAGATTTCGTAAGAGTCAACATCGTTATTTTGCTAGTCGGGGGGTTTAGTTTCTGTGCGCCATTTTGTTAACAAATTAGAGTCAATAGTATCGGGTAATTTTATTTCATTAATTTAATTGGGTTTTGATTTTATTTAATTTGAATTAATTTTAATTTACAAGAAATGTGAGTATTTCTTCAGGAAGTAAAGTGTCGGGTCTTGAATCATTAATCGGAATAATGATTAACTCTCTGGTTTTTTATTATTTGTGAAATATTTTAGTGCTGATTTTCATTCGGAAAATCTTTATGTGAGGGACTTTGCGGTCTTGTGCGGTGAAGTCCCTTATTTGTTTCTTGTAGTGTGGAGTGATCGTTTTATAGCGTTTCATTTCAGCCTACGTATATTTTGTACTAACCCATAACTTTTCTGTGTTTTTCCCAACTTAAATGGAAATGACTTTGGTTCCTCCATAACGTACCTTGGTTGAGCTTTAAGTCCGTTTTATATCGTCTGAATACCTAACGGTGACAACAGTAGATGATATAGGCTTCCACTTCCTGAAGCTGTGGCGGCTCAGCGACAAAATAACTGTCGTACCAGCCACCAGTGGATTCTGTTGTCTTTTGTAACGACTAAGTAGCGCTCGTCGAAGTGAATGCGTGTCTTGTTGACGCTTGGTTGTACTTAAGAAACTCAGAATTCCTGTCCCCTATTTATTTACGTATTTATACACACGTTAGGTATTCCTGTTCCGCGGGCTCCCCGTCATAGGGACTTTCCTTCGGGAAGTTGGGAGCTCAGCACCATTTAGGGACCGAAGGGCTTAGGTTACACACCATCATTGTTGATAGGAGATTAGAAGAAATTCATTGCACCGTGAATTTCTACATTACACTAAATGTACATGTGGGATTAATTCCCAGTTTTGCTAATCACAGACAGAGAGTAGGGCCTCAGGCAAGCTTAAGACAACTGTAGGATTTATTAGGGCTATATAGGTAGGAAGTTCATAGGGCTTAGCTAGAGTAGCGTTTCCTTACACCGGGAAAAGTTACTATTTTAACTCACCACACAATTAGTTCACCATGAGGGTTTTCCTCAAATTGCTAAACTTCAAGACAGAGCTAGGGAAAGCTTAAACTCGCACACACATAGTTTTAAGGCATAAACTAGATTTTAAGGAAATATAAAATAAAAAAACATAAATTTATTCAAGTACTTACGTCAAAACTTCATTATACAAAACTTAGTTCATAAGAACTTGACTACGAATAACTTTATAAAATTAGTAAGTTGACTTCATTTAAAACCAAAAATACGGTTTGATCATTTTGTTAAGAGTAAATACAATAACATATTAGCTGTCTTCCTATAATGAATAAGCGGAATTGATATACACGATCTCATAGCTAAGTGGACAATTAAATGCCAGATAACTTACTGAATAATATTTAACACAATATCAATCTAATTTCGATTTGAATTACGATTGCCAGCTAAAAATAAGCTTGTTTTTGATAAAATTAATATCAAACATCATATTCATACTTTTGATTAAGATCTCATCAATTATGTCTAGTAATAAGTTAGAGATAAAATCGTAGAGGGTTTTGGACCATCTTATCAATTAAAATACAAAAGTCTTTCGTGTTATAAATACATACTAGCTGTTTTAGTTGTCGTACCTACTTACATTGAGTGAACGGATGTAGAAATCCTGACTACGGTCGATAGCTTACGTTGACACATACCAGGCAACAGTCTATCTGGAAATTTACGTACTTTTCATTCGATCTCGATTTAAACATAATTGATTAAGGATTGATAGTTGAAACAGTTTATTGTTCATTTAAAATATATGAATTGAGACAAAACTAGTCATAGACGAGTCCAAAAACCTAATACAAAGGTTATCTTGAATACCAAGGGTATCTAGTTATAAGCTAGTTAGATTATTATTAACGCTTGTGTTCTGGGCGTAAAGTATAGAAATCGTACTTACTTTCTGCTTTACTCCGGTAACGCCAAATGCTGGTAGAACTAGAAAATTAGACTAAGTAGATAGCTCATTAAAAATAAGTGAAAGTCACTATGAGATTAGTAATTATACCAAAATAAAATTATGTCAAATTAGACATTCCATATATCTAATAGATAAGACATAACTAATTAAGAGATACTAGTGCCTAAGTAAATGAATAGCTGAAGTGTCTAAACTCATTCCTGAACTAATTATCAAAGTATAATTAAGCATCTCATAGAGTATTCTAATATAAACATAGAAAAGTAACCATAAGTCTAAAAATAGATTCACTGTTACAAAACAGTGTTTGTATTTCCATACTTTAATTGAATGCACCGAAAGT
>NC_133495.1:8190667-8257704 GCF_025370935.1 Choristoneura fumiferana
AACGCAAAAGTAATTTGGGTTGGTTTTGTGCCAAATTAATGTCTTAGAGCTGAGTTAAGAGTGTAGAAATAGAATTATTATGGTATCTAAATTGATGACCTAATTTAAAAGTAGATAGAATATTTACAGTAGTATTAGAAATTTTAGCAATTATATTATAAGCGTTTGGTAGTTAATATGTAGACAGTAAGAGTAGATTTTATGATATGTATATATTAGGCTTAAGTACCTGGGAAAAAAAAAAAAACAAACACGTAGGGAAAGGTGATAAATGGGAAGGGAATTTATGATAAGAATAGAATAGGAAAAGTTAATGGGTAGGAATTATTATAAAAAAAGGGGTTAAGAAATAATTTTAAAAGTAAAACAAAAGATGTCTAGTTAAACTAATTGGGGTTGTTGGTTGTACAGGACAGCGAGTAAGAAGGAAAAAAAAAAAAACTGGATGTACCACTAGTGAAGGATTAAAGAGTGAAGGTATTATGATAGTGCCATGTAAGGGGCTTTGGAAAGAGAATGATTAGATAGTCAAGGAAATGAGGGTCCTGAATAACTAATAATTCTGTAGTATGATTGGATCATTTATTGGTAGTTATAATTGAACACATTACACTTACAACTAGAATTCTTGATGGAGGTGTTAGGATAGGCCAGTAGGCAAAATCAGTTTTGTAGACTGCGTTCAAGGATTTTAGTACTCTACTAGTGGACAGAACTAAAAATTTACACTACACATGCTCCAAGACTAGGAAGTCATTATTGAAGGCTAAGTCTGGACTGGGAGGCAAATGGATTGGGCATTTTGACCTTCTGGTAAGTGAATAATCGAAAGGAATGCCTGGGCTTAAGGAGAGAATCGTAGTTCTACTAGGACTTGATAGTTAGACCTTGCTATCATGCTTTTATTAGAAGCTGAGATACGATTTACTACTAGAGTTATCTTGCCTCACAACCAAGATCTTTCGCAGAGTCTTAGACATTCTGACTGGATTGTAACTGTGTTCATATCTGTGAGTTTCAACACTGGTTCAAATGTAGGCTAGAAATAGTGATAGTCTTAGCTTGGTTAAAAACACACCACCAAAACACATTTCAATTATAAGACTAATAAAATTTTATTTTAAATTTTAAATATTGACATAAGTGTGATAGACCAATTCGGCGTTAATTGTATATTAACTACTTCTTAGTCTATCAAGGGGAAAAGCTGTAACGGTTCGGATGTGTCACACGACCGTCACTGGGAATAAATTAGTAGAAAATTGTTAGTGGGGCCATCTATGAAGGTTTGATGGAAACTCGAACAAAAACATGTCGACAAAGACAGTTAAATAAGAGTAATTGAGATTAGAATGTCGATGTAATTAAAGCAGGGATAATTTAGCAGTCAATTTAATGAGTAAATGTTAAATTTAATTGGAGATTAGAATTGTTGTTCGGGTATAATAATTAATGTAAAAGAACGCCATCTATGGTCAATTAAAGGAATTAATGGTAGGCGTCATGGAAAATTAGTGAACTAATGCCGAACTGGTTTAGCGGCAGATTAACCTGGGAGGCTATTTAGTTAGTTTCACGTGGGAATTATAGAGGTCGCTTTAGGTAATGGAAATGTAAATTTTATCTAAAAACAAGAAATATGGTCACAAATTCATCAAAAATAGACTTGATATAGTAATAGAATCATTAGTATTAGTCTAGAGTAGATCTTAGATACATTTGATGTTAATAATTATGTTAATTTAAAGAAATATCAACGAAAGCATCATGGAAAGCGCAAGTTGTCGAAATTAGCTAAATAAGTTAAGAAAAACCGAAAATGCAAGCATTACGTAATCATAGTATAGATTATTGGTTCATTATCTATTATAAATTTAAGTTTTCATTCAAAACGGAGTAGTATTAGCAGAGTAATTACACATTTAGTTAAGACGAAATTACAAGTACTCTGTCGCACTGACTTAAAGTAGGAACGTGGCGAAATTATAAGCAAATTTTGAGTAGCGTTAATACGACAAAGGGAACTATGAATAAGTGGCGCGAAATTGGGGATACCGGTTTATAATTGTAGGCAAATTAGCTATTTTATAACGAACAATAGAAGTATGTAATTGGCTATTTATATTCAAAGAGTGTAGGGAGTAATAAGTAGAAAATTATCATTAGAAGTAAGATTATTGTTAGATAGGTTAAGAAAATTAAAACGTTGAGGTAAAATTGAAGTATTTGACAAATACATATAAATATTTATTGAAAATTATTGTTGTAGCACAATATAAAAATGAAACGTATTTACTAGAATAGTTAAGCTAGGATAGTGTCAAGATAAATAGGAAATTTTAGTTCAAAATAAATTCTACGGTTAAAATTTGGCTATTTTGAGAGATAAGGATTTGGCAGAAGAAAAAGCGAGAGCTGGCAATGTCAACGTTGTCGACTTTGGTAAGCTTGCGTCGTTTGGTCGCTTGGCGCGAAAATACCAGAGGTCCCGGGAGAGAAGCTATAAATAGAGGTGACACAAAAAGGGCGGGAGCCAGATGGATTTAGATTTCGTAGAGTCAACATCGTTATTTTGCTAGTCGGGGGTTTAGTTTCTGTGCGCCATTTTGTTAACAAATTAGAGTCAATAGTATCGGGTAATTTTATTTCATTAATTTTAATTGGGTTTTGATTTTATTTAATGAATTAATTTTAATTTACAAGAAATGTGAGTATTTCTTCAGGAAGTAAAGTGTCGGGGTCTTGATCATTAATCTTCGGAATAATGATTAACTCTCTGGTTTTTAATTATTTGTGAAATATTTAGTGCTGATTTTCATTCGGAAAATCTTTATGTGAGGGACTTTGCGGTCTTGTGGCGGTGAAGTCCCTTATTTGTTCTTGTAGTGTGGAGTGATCGTTTTATAGCGTTTCATTTCAGCCTACGTATATTTTGTACTAACCCATAACTTTTCTGTGTTTTTCCCAACTTAATGGAAATGACTTTGGTTCCTCCATAACGTACCTTGGTTGAGCTTTAAGTCCGTTTATATCGTCTGATACCTAACGGTGACAACAGTAGATGATATAGGCTTCCACTTCCTGAAGCTGTGGCGGCTTCAGCGGCAAAATACTGTCGTACCAGCCACCAGTGGATTCTGTTTGTCTTTTGTAACGACTAAGTAGCGCTCGTCGAAGTGAATGCGTGTCTTGTTGACGCTTGGTTTGTACTTAAGAAACTCAGAATTCCTGTCCCCTATTTATTTACGTATTTATGCACAACGTTAGGTATTCTGCTGTTCCGCGGGGCTCCCCGTCATAGGGACTTTCCTTCGGGAAAGTTGGGAGCTCAGCACCATTTAGGGACCGATAGGGCTTTAGGTATACACACCATCATTGTTGATAGGAGATTAGAAGAAATTCATTGCACCGTGAATTTCTACATTACACTAAATGTACATGTGGGATTAATTCCCTAGTTTTGCTAATCACAGACAGAGAGTAGGGGCCTCAGGCAAGCTTAAAGTACAATTGTAGGATTTATTAGGGCTATATAGGTAGGGAAGTTCATAGGGCTTAGCTAGAGTAGCGTTTCCTTACACCGGGAAAAGTTACTATTTTTAACTCACCACACAATTAGTTCACCTATGAGGGTTTTCCTCCAAATTGCTAAACTTCAACACAGAGCTAGGGAAAGCTTAAACTCGCACACACATAGTTTTAAGGCATAAACTAGATTTTAAGAAAGAAAATAAAACATAAAATTTATTTAAGTACTTACGTCAAAACTTCATTATACAAAACTTAGTTCATAAGAACTTGACTACGAATAACTTTATTAAAATTAGTAAGTTGACTTCAATTTAAAACCAAAATACGGTTTGATCATTTTGTTAAGAGTAAATAACAATAACATATTTTAGCTGTCTTTCCTATAATGAATAAGCGGGAATTGATATGACACGATCTCATAGCTAAGTGGACAATTAAATGCCAGATAACTTACTGAATAATATTTAACACAATTATCATCTAATTTCGATTTGAATTACGATTGCCAGCTAAAATAAGCTTTGTTTTGATAAAATTAATATCAAACATCATATTCATACTTTTGATTAAGATCTCATCAAATTATGTCTAGTAATAAGTTAGAGATAAAATCGTAGAGGGTTTTGGACCATCTATCAATTAAAATACAAAAGTCTTTCGTGTTATAAATACATACTATCTGTTTTAGTTGTCGTACCTACTTACATTGAGTGAACGGATGTAGAAATCCTGACTACGGTCGATAGCTTACGTTGACACATACCAGGCAACAGTCTATCTGGAAATTTACGTACTTTTCATTCGATCTCGATTTAAACATAATTGATTAAGGATTGATAGTTGAAACAGTTTATTGTTCATTTAAAATATATGAATTGAGACAAAACTAGTCATAGACGAGTCCAAAACCTAATACAGAGGTTATCTTGAATACCCAAGGGTTATCTAGTTATAAGCTAGTTAGATTATTATTAACGCTTGTGTTCTGGGCGTAAAGTATAGAAATCGGTACTTACTTTCTGCTTTACTCTGGTAACGCCAAATGCTGGTAGAACTAGAAAATTAGACTAAGTAGATAGCTCATTAAAATAAGTGAAAGTCACTATGAGATTAGTAATTATACCAAAATAAAATTATGTCAAATTAGACATTCCATATATCTAAGATAGATAAGACATAATCTAAATTAAGAGATACTAGTGCCTATAGTAAATGAATAGCTGAAGTGTCTAAACTCATTCCTGAACTAATTATCAAAGTTATAATTAAGCATCTCATAGAGTATTCTAATATAAACATAGAATAAGTAACCATAAGTCTAAAATTAGATTCAACTTGTTACAAAACATTGTGTTTGTATTTCCATACTTTGATTTGAATGCACCGAAAGTTAGTGCTTAGTCTAGTAAAATCACAACTTGACATATCCAAAGAGATATATTGCTCTGGTGTGCGAAAGGAAAGGATCGGGGGTGGCTGGAAGAGATCCTCCGAGACCTCAGGTCTCGGTATTAAACTTAGTTTTAAGTCAAAATAGATTCAGAAGTAATACAAACACAAACACTATCCGTAGTAGAAATATTTCCTCTCATTTTTCCAAACTGATTATTCTAGGTAACCTGAAAGATCCATTTCTAGAACTATCCAGTCTAAACATACTAGTATATCTAAATTCACATCTCAGTAATTAAATTTCACCCTAAAGTTCAGTAGAGTTCAATCTAGAGTCAAAATTATCACGAAGTTAGGTACTGCTTAATTAATTATAACATTAGAAACACAACTGTAGGCTTTTCAAATTAATTCTCAAATAAAAGCACTTAGGTTATTGCTGGCATAAGGTAGGTTCCTAATCCACTAGACGATTCACGATCACAAGGCCATAAATTAATTTTAAGTTAAATCACCATAGCGTTACCATAAGTTAAGTGTAGTATTAAGTAGGTTAAGAAGGGGTAGTTAGTTAGTCTTTAAATTAGCTATTAATTACAAGGCCAGTATAATTAAAAATAAACCATCAATAGACTGGTTACAATTTGTTGGCCGTGACCAGCATAAGTACAGTCAAGTACAAGTACAATTAAAGATAATAAAAAAATACTTATCAGTCATCACCTATTACTGGCAGTAAAAGACCTATTACAATTTGTGCCGTACCAGGATAAGTACAGTCAAGTACAAGTACAATTAAAATAAAAAAAATACTTATCAGTCTATCACCTATTACTGGCAGTAAAAGACCTATTACAGTACTAAGATTGACTTACACAGCAACTTGGGGGAGAACTTGGGCTCGCTGGTGGTCTGTTCTATGATGAGCCTGTCGACCTCCTCGCTGATCCGCTTGTCATCCTGAGGCAGGGAGCGCAGCCAGCTCAGCACACGGGCCGTTTCCTGAAGATCAATTTCAGCATCACATAGCAGCCACTAAGGGCCTACGCTAGCTGGCGCGGGCGCCTGCGGGCGCGGGTGCAGAGGGCCTACTCCGAAGTTCGAAAATTGAAGTTCGTGTCGTACCGTCCCTCTCGCTCTCGTATTAAATAGTATAAGTGTCAGAGGGACCGCACGACACGAACTTCGAGTCTCGAGTTTCGTAGTAGCCCTACAGGTACAATCCGTCACACGCGCAGCGCGCAGTTAGCGCGGCTTACCTATACAATTTTTTTCAATAGGTGTCCACCCGCTCTGTGCAAACCGCGTCAGCTAGGGTACGCCCTAAGAATGAAAAACCCGACTGCCTTAAAAAAAACAATGAAAAGTAAAAAGGGAGAAACGCGATTAATAGTTTACAACATTGTCAAGTTACTTAAAAAAACATGATAGTCGGGACCAGTGTTCAAAATTATGACCTACTTTAAAACTCCCAGTAATAGGTCTCGACCATATGTCTCGACTGTTCTACTACTAGGTACTTAACAGAGCTCTAGACTATTTAAGACTTGTTTTTTTACAGTTCCGTAGTCAACTAGGAACCCTTATAGTTTCGCCATGTCTGTCCGTCTGTCTGTCTGTCTGTCTGTCTGTCCGCGGCTATGCTCAGAGACTTAGTACTAGAAAGCTGTAATTTGGCATGAATATACATATCAGTCACGCCGACAGTGGTAAAATAAAAAAAACTAAAATTTTTTTTAGGGTACCTCCCATAGACGTTTTTCGTAATGGCAACGGAACCCTATCCTGGGCGTATCTGACACGCTCTTGGCCGGTTTTGAACATTGCAGATGATCGGCTATGTGTTTATTCCTTTTTACAATACAATACAAAAAATGACTCTTTATTGAATGCTATAACATATCTAGGAAGCAGTACAGCAAACTGCGGAATTGTGCTTTCGAATTAGGAATATTTTTTTCCATTTCGAAGCTACTTAGCTACCAAATCTGGTTTCGAGATGAGACTAAAGAATTCCCGTTTCGTAGCCAGCTTCGAAACAGGCCTTAATATACTACGAAGTACAAAAATCTAACTTCGTATATTGCCGTCCCGTTCCGTTGACGCTAATATTATTTAGTACGAGCGAGAGGGACGGTGCGATATACGAACTTCAAATTTCGTAGTAGGCCCCCGGGTATATTTTCCAATTCGAAGCTAGCTACTAAAACTGACTGTAAGATAGGGTTAAAGACGTTTAAGACCGTTACCGTTTTATCGTTAGACGATAGACGTTGACTGGTAGAGATCCCTTTAAGGGATAAGTCCGCCCTTGTACAAGTATCTCAAAGTTTCTAGATTTTTTTACCATTTATTTATTGAGAAACAAACAGTCATAATGTATATACCTAAACATGAAATTATTATTTTATTTATTTATTTTAATTTTATTATTTTACTAGCTTTTGCCCGCGGCTCCGCCCGCGTGGTATTCGGTTATCGCGCGCTGTTCCCTCGGGCCCATGAACTATCTCTATGCAAAAAATCACGTCGATCCATCGCTCCGTTACGGCGTGAAAGACGGACAAACACACAAATATACAAACACACTTTCGCATTTATAATATTAGTATATAGTATGGATTTTGTTTCTTTTCTTTCGTACATTAAAGTGTTTACATACATACATACATACGTACAAGCGTAAGCCACTATACCATAGTATAACAACAAACCATCAACAAAAATCACGCAAAGTCGCGACCCGCCATTAGTCATTCAATATAGATCACGCGCCATCAGTATTGATTTGCAACAGAACAAACAACAACATATACATATAATGTTACGTTAGTAAAGCATTTTCTACCGTTTTAATACAATGAATGTCGTGATGTAGCTATCGTTGTTTTCTGTTTCTATGCATAACTATCCCTTGGAGTGGCGGCGCCATATTTAAAATTTACTGTCAAGTGGCGCGGCCATTTTGAAAAAATCTCCCTTGAGTGGCACTGGCACCTACGAATTAATTTCGCGAATTAGCGAATTTTATAAAAAAATATCACCAAAAGAAATTTTCAACTAAATATGTAGTTAATTCGTTTTAGCTAAATAATATTATGTTGGTACCTACTTATAAAAGTAACGAGACTATTTAGTGACGAGACGATTGTGTCGCTCTCAAAGTATAGTCGACCAGTGCTTTACTATTTTTAATGGAGGTTTATTAAATCAGAAATCAAAATTATATTATTCTGTAAATTCAATTAGGCAAGAATCTATAAATAACTATGTTTGGATGATCAATTCTATAAATATTTTATCGTATTAAGGAAGCCCTTATCCGGTATTTGTTAGGCGTGCTCAAGTCTTTTTCTAGCTTCTTTTTAGCTAAGTATTGGTAGTGCCACAGAGAGTTGAAGTGAATAAGTGCTCACACAGGCTACATGAATAACTAATCGCATAAAAGGAGAATTAATGAAATTAATGAGTGAATGTCAAAATCCTCCTGTCATTACATGACATGTCATTCTTCTCTTAACTAGGTACAGTGGTGGCAAGCCTTTTTCATTTTTACCCGACTGCCTTAAGGGCGGTTATGTTTCTCGAGCGCTATGATGTATAATATAATATTACAATTAAAATAAGGTGGATTGGAAGACCGTTCCGTGCCGTACCGGGCCGTTCCCGGTTCTAGAAAATTCCCAAAAGTTGGGGGCGCCGTAGAAATCTCGCCCAGGGCGCTGGAAGTGCTAAAACCGGCACTGACAATATTCTCTGATATTCTAACTGACGGAAAAAATAAAATAATATTCCTTTTACCTTAAAAACTACTCAATTGCAAGTTGAAAAGATAAATTACCTTATAGGCGGCACGGAGTAATCCAAAGAAAGAGCCAAAAGATGGAATACAGGCAAGCGGTTATGAAGAACACTGAGTAAGAGTCAAGCCCATGATCAAACAGTTCACCGAGGGGCATCTGAATGATGGACTAAATAGTTTTTTTTAACCAACATTTCCAATCCAGTTTTTATTTTAGCTGTAGATTAATCTCCCTCACCTCATTCTTCCCACATTTGATGAGATACGAAGGAGTCTCAGGCAGCCTCAGCAGGATGCAGAAGTGGACCAGTGGGATTGCCAGCAGAATCCCCAGCACGGTTTGGAACGGGAGCAGGTCCCCCAGGATAAACACCAACAGGTTGCCCACTGTCTGTTTCAATAAACCGGTTTAATTCCCGAACCAATTACAAGGTTTTTTTAAATATATGTATGCATTTTGTCTTATCACTAAAACCGATGACATATTGTATTGTATTGTATTATACTGAGCGGCAAAAAATCTGCCCTCAAATGTATGCAAAAATAGGTAATTTTGTATGTATGTAAGCTACAAGTTAGTGGGTTGATATATAGGTGACTGGGTGATGATGAATGGGAAGATACGATATTCCATAAAGTATTTTTAATATGTACATCATAATCACGTACACACACACACACTGCTTAATTAAGTATAATAGTTAAAAATATCCTTTTTTTCCTTTCTTTTGTTCTTTTTTTGTTTTGTTTTTTTTCTTATAACCACAACTTGTGTTATGGAGGAGCGGGGATTCCTGATACAAGTATGACGTTTACTTAATAGGAAGTCCGAACCCTTAATTTATGTAACAATGTTGTTTTAGTGAAATAAACATTTTCATTTTTTTTCATTTTCATGTAGTGTGGGCCAAATTTTGTCCCGCTCAGTATATACTCGTATTGCAATTGTGATTAATACGCATAATCAGCTCACCTGTGAGAATATAACGAAGGTCCCGGTCATGCCTCTGATGGAGTCCTCACTGATCTCTTTGACGTATAGCGGGCAGACGACGAACGCGCCGCCGGAGCCGAAGCCGATGAGCGCACGCGCACCGATCAGCGCGATCGGGTGCGCGCAGAGCAACTTCACTGTCCAGCCCAGCTGGAGGAAAGGTTGAGTTAGTCTGAAGCTAGGAGGATTGTGTAGTCACAGCTTGTTTTTTTTTATTATTATTTTATTTAGTACCTATTAGCTGTTGCCTGCGGCTTCGCCCCGTTAGAGTTTTTATTTTTATTTTGTTACGCACAAACCTTGTTCTAACAATAACGAACAAAACAAAAAATATATTATCTAATTCGGTGCCGTCGTTCGGAAGTTATGCGCGTAATTACATACCATTTCGGCAATTCATTTTCATTTATATAGGCCAGTAGATTTTTTATTGCAATATTTTTTAAATATTTTCTTTTAAATATTACGTCCTCTTGGGGCCTAGCGATTTAAATTTAATTATATTAACAATACATAATATACTGGGCGGCAAAAAATCTGGCCCTCAAATGTATGCAGTACCTAATAGGAAAGTTTGTATGGAGAGTGGGCCAAACTTTGTGCCGCCTGAGTATTATACACAAGGTGTTAATTAAATATGTACCGTACTTTGACCCGATGAAGGGTTACTTTGACCCGTATGAAGGGTTACTTTGACCCGTATGCAAACTCCATAGCTATCTATAGAAGAGACCAATAAACAACGTTAAAGTATGGGCTGTCAGCTAAAACCAACCATATATAATAAAACCTGGCACAAGTAACATAATCTCAATGGGCAACGTTACCTTTTAGGGCTAAAGTAACCCGATCTTACGGTAACTGAAATCCTCAGACACCACATTTTTCGTTAATTTTAAGTTACTCGTAGTTGATTGTATTTATTTTCGAATACCTTCATTATTTCAAAGCGCAACTGACAACTACAAATTATGAGTGTAGAGTTAGAAATCAAGAAGAATTACTGAATTAGCAAAACATGCGAATGGTTTTTGTGATAATTAAGGTATTTTTACTTACGAACTATATGCGTTAAACTAGTTTAAAATAAGAATAAGGCTGTTGTCTGAGGTCAGCTAAACAATTAACACCTTGTACATAAAAATTAAATCCTGTTTCCCTTGGTCATGCATGCCATAAAATTCCAGAACGAATTTACTAATTTTATCCATCTTTTTTGTTAAACTATTCTAATACTCAAATTCAAAGTCAAAGTCAAAATATCTTTATTCAATTTAGGCAGTATAACAAGCACTTATGAATGTCAAAAAAAAATCTACCACCGGTTCTAAAAAAACTTCTGTTGAGAAGAATCCGGCAAGAAACTCAACGAGGTATATTTTTTTAAACAGATTTACAATAAGTATTATCAAATGATATGGTATTTAACACAACTTTATTTTTAACACAGTAGGTTCGCTATTTGAAGGGATTGCTAATGCGGATCGGAATTATTTCCAAATATCCCTGTCCATGATATAATTGTCGGCGGCCGATCGTAAAATCCGCCAGATCACGAAATTCCTAGGCATATCGTGAAACCCCGCCATTTCATGATATGCCTAAACGTTGGCCAGGCATATCACGATGTGCCTGAGAAATAATACGGCAGATCGATTAGAGCAACGCATTCGTCGATATTCCTAGCTCTATACCGGGCACATCGTAAAATAGTTTCTTATTTGGCCACTGGTGGCGCTGCGTATGCAATGGCGGCCGTGACCAGCTGACCGCCCGTGTTTGTTTGCAGGATGGCATGTCGGCGTCGCAACAAAATGATCTTTAAACCGAAAATAGTGATTGAATTCAAAATAGAAGTGCAAAAGAAGCTTTTGAACATCAGCTCCGTTCTTTTTATTTGAATCAAACGGATTCTGTGCACAATGTGAAAAAACCATGGACGTCTGCCCGTATTTTAGAGGTTAGAATTTTGTTGGTAAATAAAGTATTCACTAGTTTTCACTATAGAAAAATTTAGGTACGACGAGCGAAGCGAGGAGTGGTTAGTATTAATTGTGATCACGACGCACGAGCCGAGCGAGCGAAGCGAGCGTGCCGCGGCAGCGGCCGGCGAAGTGCCAGAACCGATATGGCGGCGTTTCATGATATGCCTAGGAATTTCATGATCTGCCTAAACTGGCCAAATCATGAAATGCGGCGCTTCATGATATGCCTAGGAATTTCATGATCTGCCTAAACTGGCCAAATCATGAAATGGCGGCGCTTCATGATATGCCTAGGAATTTAATGATCTGCCTAAACGTCACTAGGCAAATCGCTAAACGGTGAGTTATGAACGATATGGCGGATGTCCCTTAGCCAATTCATGAAATGGCGGCATTTCACGATATGCCTAGGAATTTCGTGATCTGGCGGATTTTACGATCGGCCGCCGACATAATCATTAACTTTATAATACGCCTTAGATATTAATGTCTTCTTGACAATAGATCTGAATTTTGTATCCGAATCGTTTGTAATATTTTATAGAATTTTATTATAAAACTTATTATACTTAGTAGAAGTTTTCTTAATGTAATTTTTGGGGATTTCCACGGGATTTTTCGGGGCTTTACGCGGCCAAAATTATGAGAAAAATGGTGTATGTGAAGATCCCAATCAGCACAAGGCCTGCGTGATAACTACGGCTCAAGCCCTCTTATCTTGAGAGGAGGCGTATGCCCAGTGGATATAATAAATTATATTGGCTGGGATAATGAGGTACTTACTGCAACTGGTATGGAGCAGCATAGCAGCGCATTTTTTCTCCCAAATCTGTCCGCCGCGGCTCCGAAGAGGAAGACTGCTATTGGAGCAAATATGAACATGATGCTAGCCATCCAAGATATGTGCTCCTCTGAAGCTGGGTATTCTGAGGGGGCGTAGGGCCCTATGAGGAGCTCCCGGTGGGGGGAGATCCAGCCCATGGCAGTTCCGTAGGCCAGGATGGGCATGCAAACTGGAAGAGAAACATTCGAATTAGATTAAGAGAATCTTTACTCTGTTTAATAAACTTTCACACTGCTTTATCGAGCATAATAACTGATTGTCAATCTTTTGAACAATAAGAAAATTAGCCCACTGATATCCTAATAAATGAAATTCATTGTTCATTTAAGTCATGGTGGCCGAGTGGTTTGACCTATGGCCTGAGTTTTTCGAAATTAATGTGCGGAATTACATTTGAAATTTACCATGAGCTTTACGTGAAGGAAAACATCGTGAGGAAACCTGCACATACCTGCGAAGCAATTCAATTGTGTGTGTGAAGTTCCCAATCCGCACTGGGCCCGCGTGGGAACTACGGCCCAAGCCCTCTCATTCTGAGAGGAGGCCTGTGCCCAGCAATGGAACGATTATAGGCTGGGATGATGATGATTGTTCATTCCACAACTTTTTAGATCTTCTTGGGCTTGAAGTATTTTTTATTGTCTATGATTTTTGATATTATAATACTTTTGTCCTAAATAGATTTAGATGGAACTTAGCATACAGATATACAATGATCTGGATTGACACATATAAAATAATGAAAAAATAAAAGTTATAAAAAGTCTATGAAAGCAAGGTTTTAATCAGGTTGAATTAAAAAAAGAAAATAAACACAACATTAGATACAACACACCACCAAACAACTCATTACATTACACATTTATCTAATACATTATAAAATTCTCGTGTCAGTGTTTGTAACCACTCCTCCAAAATGGCTTGACCAATTTTTTTTTTTTTTGTATATTCGGTAGGCCTGAGAATAAGTTCTACGCGGACGGAGGTGCGGGCAACAGCTAGTATGATATAAAAGCTTGTCGCGAGATTTACTTATGCGGATACTGTTATATATTTTTCGTTATACGTAATTTAATTTATGTACGAATGTATTACCAGCGCAGGCGAAGCCGCGTGTCAAAGCTAGTAGCTACAATCAGCTATACGTTATGCCAATCCAATTTATGGAAAGTGTAAACAAACCGATTTCATCAAAATTCTTGTATAAACACCCACTGGATCGAATCAATAACACATTAATCTATAATTCGTGTCTTTTCACCAAAATTCAATTGATTTCAATTTTTCATTTGAAATTTTTTGTCAAAATCTGACGTTATTTCTTGAATGAAACTCGTATAAAATCTGTAGTAGCAAAGACAGAAGAAATTTGACATTTTAAAAATCGATTAATACTCGATTGAATAAGCGATTATTATTTATTTACCTTAAAAGTAAAAAATAGTGACTGCTTTTATAATTGAATAAACAGGCTTTGGAATTAAATCAAGTATTGTAAATAATGAAGCCGTGGTGGCCTAGTGGTTTGACCTATCGCCTCTCAAACAGAGGGTCGTGGGTTCAAACCCCGGCTCGCACCTCTGAGTTTTTCCAAATTCATGTGCGGAATTACATTTGAAATTTACCACGAGCTTTGCGGTGAAGGAAAACATCGTGAGGAAACCTGCACAAACCTGCGAAGCAATTCAATGGTGCGTGTGAAGTTCCCAATCCGCACTGGGCCCGCGTGGGAACTATAGCCCAAGCCCTCTTGTTCTGAGAGGAGGCCTGTGCCCAGCAGTGGGACGTATATAGGCTAGGATGATGATGATTGTAAATAATAAAATAGACAAAAATACTTTGATCTATTCAATTAATAAATTAATCGATTTACTGAACAGACTAATTATTTTGCAATAGTTTCTAGATTTTCACATCATTAATGTCTGTAGTCGGGTTAATGGCGTCTTTGTTTACCCTTTTTAAGTATAAATTGGATTGGCACAAACCATACATATTACGAAGTCTTACCCGTTAACATAATTAAAAGTCATTGTCTATAGGTGACAATTATGTGGTACACGACATAGCTCATTAACGCGTACAATGGGAACTGAGTGTATGTATGAGAGAGGTCGGAGGCTTGATAATGGAAAATATATGCACCTATTCATACATACAATCAGCTACTGGGACTTTACAAGAGATAAATTAAATTAAATAAAATAAAATGAGATGAAATTAAATAGTTTATTTTGCTTTAGACATGGTAAAATTGGTCTTACTCGTATAAATACTCGTACTGCTAGCTGTCTCATGTCTAACCTGATATTGGCATGCAAACAATATCTTATTTTCTAAACTTTAAGCGGCAATTTCACTGAGTCGTTCGCCGCATGCTGCATATAGTCTAAGAGGTGGCAGGAATTTTTAAAACGATCATGGAAACGGTTAGACTCATTTTATGTGTTGTAGAGTGGTCTGCTGATGTGAATAATTTTGGTCTGCCTGCTCTCAGTGGGTGCAACTTTGAGATATAGCGCATAAAAGAGGCTTTATTGTTGCGAAAAAAAAACGATAACAGAAATGGTTAGTTTTAGTACATATTCAAAGTATGGCGTCTCCTCATGTGAAACGAATTGGTCTGCCTGCTCTCAGTGGGTGCAACTTTGAGATATAGCGCATAAAAGAGGCTTTATTGTTGCGAAAAAAAACGATAACAGAAATGGTTAGTTTAGTACATATTCAAAGTATGTCGTCTCCTTATGTGAACCGAATTGGTCTGCCTGCTCTAAGTAGTTGTATTTCAGAGTTATGATGCTCGCAAGATGCTTAATTGTAAAGAAAATTCAAGGTAATGGTAATCAATAAAATAAATCTCAGAGACCGTTAGTACTAGAAAGCTGTAATTTGGTATAAATATACTTATCTATCACGCCAACAAAGTGATAAATAAAAAAATAAAAAAACATTTTTTAGGGTACCTCCCATAGACATAAAATGAGGGTGATTTTTTTTTCTCAACTAACTTGTATTGTGGGGTATCGTTGGATAGGTCTTTTAAAATATTTTTCGATTCAGTGATCTGTTTGTGAAATATTCAACTTTAAAGTGAAAACTTTCATCAAAATCGAGCGTCTCCCCCCTCTAAAATCTAAACCGTTGGGTGGAAAAATTTGGAAAAATTAAGGTGGTAGTAAATATATCAAATTACAAGAAATATTATAACGACTAAGATTGTTTGAGAATTTGTAGTAGTTCAAGAGTTACTAGCAGCCTAAGGTATAAAACATACCTAAACTTGAAAGATTCCGTACACAATACGATATCCTTAGAAAAATATTAAGTACTTGATTTTTTCCTAATGGCTACGGAATCCTTTCTGGGGCGTGTCCGATACGCTCTTGGCCGGTTTTTGTTAATTCAACTTACTTGTATAAGAAGTCTTCTCTAAGAAGTTTGGCTAAGTGCCACTTGCAAGCGCATGAACGACACCGTCGGAGTTGAAGCGTCGTGAAATCAGGAATCGATTACGAAATCCCCATCTTTGTTACCAAAGCTGATTACACTATAATTATAACTGATTGCCGCAGATAGTCGGGCTCTCAGATTATCGCGCTTGGTTATAAGTCACAGCGCCGTCTCAGTTCAAAGTCGTGGAGGTTTAGCCTTCACCTTAGCTCTCCACTCCTGTCGGTTAGCGGCCTCGTTCTATGGTGCAACTTTTCATGGTTCTCTTTAGCACGTCCTTATACCTCAAAACTTATATAATATAATGTAATCAGCTTTGGTAACAAAGATGGGGATTTCGTAATCGATTCCTGGTTTCACGATTACTTGATTTTTCTTTGTAATCCTCTACTGGGTATCAAGTGAAACGGTGAATTACCATTACATATTAAGGAGTCCGTATTCATTTATACAAATATTAGAAGCAACAAAGTCCCACGGAGAATGGCTAAAGTAGAAAGGTTTTGGTTTGATGCAACCGGGCTTTGTCTGAGGCCAACACGTGGGCGGCTCTGGGGGTGTTGTATGACACCGTGGTCGCTTCGTTCTGCACTGGGGGACTGAGAGGATTCGGCAGCACCCGGAGCATCAGAGCAGCCCTATGAAGGGTGGTACTGCTTTCTTTGCTTAGCCTTGGAAGGGGCTAGAAAAGGTGTCCTGAAAAAAGCTCACGCCAAACACACGGAAGGTGTAGTGTAACCGCGGCTGCCTTCGCATCTTAAAACACGTGATCAAAATAAATAATAATAATACTATAAATCAATCGCAAATGAGATTTGGTGCATGGAACGTGCGAACTCTTCTTGATCGTAATGACAACGCCTGCCCAGAGCATAAGACCGCCATTGTAGCTCGGGAACTCTCTCGCTATAATATCGATGTAGCTGCTCTCAGCGAAACACACCTTGCTGATGAGGGTGAGCTGGTGGAGCAAGGTCTTCTGGAAAGGACTCGCCTCGTCCGAGCCGCGAAGGTCAGGCGTAGGATTTGCGGTTCAAGGATCAACTCATTAAGAAGTTACAAGAGAATCCGGTGCACATCTCGGACCGCGTGATCACTTTGCGCCTCCACCTGGATAACAACAATACCTTAATGTTATCATGTTGTATGTTGGATAAGCTCCGTGGAGTCACTGTATGGAGAGTGTACGACCCAGGGAGCAGATCCTTCTGTTGGGTGATTTCAATGCCAGAGTCAGACAGGACTTTATTGCATGGCCTAATGTTCTAGGTAGACACGGAGTAGGCAGAATGAACGATAACTGACAGCTGCTACTAAATTTCTGTGCACAATTTCATCTTGCAGTTACAAACGCAATGTTCAGACTTCCCGCCAAGCATTAAAACACGTGGATGCATCCAAGGTCCAAACACGCATCTGATAGATTATGCCATCGTACGCCAAAGAGATGTTTCCCAAGTCCTAATCACCCGTGTCATGCGTGGTGCACACTTCTGGACCGATCATAGGCTTGTTGTCACGAAACTTCGTCTCCGCCTCCATCCTCCTTGCCTTGTACATCTGGTAGAACTAAGCCGACGTCTCTAACCGTTGATAGGCTTACGGATCTCGGGATCAAGGAAAATATACTATGACTTGATTGCTGCGTTGCCTCTTTCTAATAAGATCATGGCGATCTTGATGCTGATTGAGGTCTGAAAGTCCAAAACCAAAACACGAGGATTGGATTGATGAGAATGATGGAGTCCTTAGAAAGGCGATTGATAACCGACGTCCTCTACGGCAGCACAGGGGTACAAAAGACAAGTGATGGCAAGACAAAGCTCGCTATTTGCAGTGGCTTGCAAATATTAATCAGCTAGGGAAGTTCTATGGTGAAATTAAAAAGCTAATCGGCACGACTTCACTTGCAAAAGTCCCACTTAAGCCTGTTAGTGGCGAAGGCCTTCTTAAAGGTAAGGAAGAAGTGCTGATGCGATGGGCAGAACATTTCAACTCTCTGCTGAACGTAGATAGGTCGGTTGACCTGGAACACGTTCGCTCAATTTCCCAACTTCCTATTGACATAAAGCTGGACTAGCCGCTGAGACAAAGCAAGGTTGTTCTTGCTAAGTATTAAGCAACAACAAAATAAGCGCGCGGTCGGAATTGATTTTATACCGGGTGAACTGCTCAAAAACGGCGTTGAGGAATTGCATACGGCCGTATGGGAGCTCTTTCAGCTGATGTGGAGAGAAGAGAGAGTCCCATCAGCCTTGAAAGTCTTATATAAGAAAAAAGGAGTACTTCTCTGATGTAAGTCCCTGGGAAAATATTTGCCCGAGTCCTAATGAACCGCCTTAAGGAACTTTCTGAAAAAATATTGCCTGAGACTCAGTTTGGCATTCGACCTAATTCGCGTTACGTGTCCGCACCACCGAAGTTGTCGCCGCATGAGGTAGGACTCAATGCCACCTACATTGGCCCTGCGCAGCACTTCCGTATTCCACACACGAATCAGACCATTTGATCCTTCAAAGTTTTCGGAGGCATCTTAGGTAGAAACGGTCTAGCATGCGAATGTGCCTGCGATACACCATCCACGCTTCAGCAGAGTGCAATAAGTTAGGAACGACCATGGACATGTGCACAGAGATTTTATGACTAGTTTAAGGTCATGCGTACAGAAGAGCTTGAAATCCAACTTATATAATGCTGCAGCTGCAGCTCCGATTTGGCTGTTAATCTGGGCGCTATTTTCTCACTGCGGCAATTACAGGAAAAGAACAGAGAGCAAAGCCGCCGCATGTGCATCTGCTTCGTCGATCTCGAGAAAACCTTTGATAGTGTCCCCCGAGAAGCTCTATGGGTAGTACATACACAGTAAGATAGGATGCACAGAAAACTTTGTGAGACTTCTCCGACTCCTGCATGACGACATGCAGTGCTGCATCGCTCTCGACAGTGAACAATCAAACTTCTTACCCGTTACCTGTGGGGTGAAGCAAGGTTGTGTGCTAGCGCGTGTGTGTGTGACCTTGACGCCGAGATTAACAGCCGAATCGGAGCTGCAGCTGCAGCATTCGGTAAGTTGGATTTCAAGGTTTTCTGTTCGCATGACCTTAAACTAGTCACAAAGATCTCTGTGTACATGTCCATCGTCCTTCCTAACTTATTGCACTCTGCTGAAGCGTGGACCGCGTATCACAGGCACATCCGCATGCTAGACCGTTTCCACCTAAGATGCCTCCGAAAGGTTTGAAGGATCAAATGGTCTGATTATGTGCGGAATACCGAAGTGCTGCGCAGAGCCAATGTAGGTAGGTTGCATTGAGTCCAACCTCATGCGGCGACCACTTCGGTGGAGCGGCCACGTTACGCGAATGTCAGAGCAGCGGGTGACGAAGCGCGTCTTCTGGTCAGAACTTGAGGATGGCAAGCGTAAGCATGGCGGACAAGTTTTGAGGTATAAGGACGTGCTAAAGAGAACCATGAAAAGTTGCACCATAGTGCCGTCTCAGTGGGAGAACGAGGCCGCTAACCGACAGGAGTGGAGAGCTAAGGTGAAGGCTAAACCTCCACGACTTTGAACTGAGACGGCGCTGTGACTTATAACCAAGCGCGATAATCTGAGAGCCCGACTATCTGCGGCAATCAGTTATAATTATAGTGTAATCAGCTTTGGTAACAAAGATGGGGATTTCGTAATCGATTCCTGATTTCACGACGCTTCAACTCCGACGGTGTCGTTCATGCGCTTGCAAGTGGCACTTAGCCAAACTTCTTAGAGAAGACTTCTTATACAAGTAAGTTGAATTAACAAAAACCGGCCAAGAGCGTATCGGACACGCCCAGAAAGGATTCCGTAGCCATTAGGAAAAAATCAAGTACTTAATATTTTTCTAAGGATATCGTATTGTGTACGGAATCTTTCAAGTTTAGGTATGTTTTATACCTTAGGCTGCTAGTAACTCTTGAACTACTACAAATTCTCAAACAATCTTAGTCGTTATAATATTTCTTGTAAATTTGATATACTTACTACCATCCTTAATTTTTCCAAATTTTTCCACCCAATGGTTTAGATTTTAGAGGGGGAGACGCTCGATTTTGATGAAAGTTTTCACTTTAAAGTTGAATATTTCACAAACAGATCACTGAATCGAAAAATCGTCTTAGCAACCCCCATTGGTTTTAAAAGACCTATCCAACGATACCCCACAATACAGGGTTAGTTGAGAAAAAAAAATCACCCTCATTTTATGTCTATGGGAGGTACCCTAAAAAATGTTTTTTTATTTTTTTATTTTATCACTTTGTTGGCGTGATAGATAAGTATATTTATACCAAATTACAGCTTTCTAGTACTAACGGTCTCTGAGATTTATTTTATTGATTACCATTACCTTGAATTTTCTTTACAATTAAGCATCTTGCGAGCATCATAACTCTGAAATACAACCACTTAGAGCAGGCAGACCAATTCGGTTCACATAAGGAGACGACATACTTTGAATATGTACTAAAACTAACCATTTCTGTTATCGTTTTTTTTTTCGCAACAATAAAGCCTCTTTTATGCGCTATATCTCAAAGTTGCACCCACTGAGAGCAGGCAGACCAATTCGTTTCACATGAGGAGACGCCATACTTTGAATATGTACTAAAACTAACCATTTCTGTTATCGTTTTTTTTTCGCAACAATAAAGCCTCTTTTATGCGCTATATCTCAAAGTTGCACCCACTGAGAGCAGGCAGACCAAAATTATTCACATCAGCAGACCACTCTACAACACATAAAAATGAGTCTAACCGTTTCCATGATCGTTTTAAAAATTCCTGCCACCTCTCAGTCTAATACGGCGACCGCAAAAGTGTAATGAACACGGTAGTCGGCCGCATTCGGCGAGCGACAGCTGCCACCGCCTTAATATGGCCGCCGCACAGACTAATGTAAAGACGACGTTCGTTAGCCGAAGTAGTTTGAAACAAATTCGGCGACCGCATTAGGTGAACAACGCAGTGTAATTGCCGCTTTAGTTTTTTTAGGCTAAAGTAAATTTAATGAGTATGTTAATAATCAAGATTAAATACTGATTATTAGTAAATTTGAAAATTAAAGTTAATCGTTAGAGATATGTATATATTATTTCTGCGTAACAATGTAATAATTTGACTGTTATTATTTATTTGAAGTATTCTCTGATAGAATAAAATGCTTCAAATTGTAGATGATTCGTTGTCCACTTATTTTAACTGAATTTGTCTTGTACGGTGGATGCAGGTGGCTTCCAGCCGAAGCAACTGGAGGTCTACGAGGGAGACCTATGTCCAACAGTGGACGTCCTACGGCTGAGATGATGATAATGATATAAACTCTTTACTGTACAAAAAAAGAAACAAACTCAAGAGACAAACATTGAGATACTACAAATCCGAACTTATGCCTTTAAGAGATCACTACCAGTCAGCATCTGAGTGGATGAGAGGAGCAATCAGTTAGGGACCGACAAAGAGTGAGTTTAAAAGTCATTAATAATGACAGCTTCAATACAATGCTTTAAATAATTATAATACATAAACTCATAAAAATACTATACACTACTACTATACACAAATAAATATCTAAGCTCTTACCTACATGTAAGTACATGAAAAATGAAAATGAAAAAATGTTTATTATAACACCAGGATAATTACAATCAATTATTAAATACAGTGGATCCCAAACTAGACTGAGCCTGTATCTTGGGACCCGGAGGCTGTATCTTGGGACATCGTTCGAATAACAGATAAACGTAGGCGGAGAAAGGTTTTCTTTTGGCGACCATATATCAGAAGACGTTCTATTCCGGGACCTCAAGCTTCGTAGTCAGGTAGTCTTACTACTGTAAGTCGGTTGGTTTCTAAAGTGAACGTCTTCCTGTTATACGTAACAAACAAATAGGCATTTTCTCATTTATATTATTAAGGCACTTGTCCCACTGCCGACGATGAGCGAGAAGCGAGCAGAGCGAGTAACTAGAAACGAGTAGGCGAGCAGTGAAAAGCGAGTGTTCGAGCACGACGGGCGATTACTCACTCTACGCGCTCGAGCCGGGCGGCCGCCAAGCTAACAGCGCTGAGCGAGTATTGCTGAGCTAGTTTTATAGCTCAGCGAGTCTTAGCTCTTGTCGCTGCGACAAATGATGTAAGAGCGAGTTCTCGCCGGCAGTGTGAACCGCCAGCGATCAATTATTAATATATGTATCTCTTTTACTCACACAGGATCTAATATCTTTTGTTCGTTTCTTGAGCGAGAAAATAGTCGATAGCCAATCGTTTCCTCGCCGGCGGTGAGACAACTGCCTAAGTAGATGGTCTAGCTCAATAAAATTTAAATTATGCAATGGAATGCAACGTCTGCGCACAATGATTGACTATTACATAATAGTCGCTTATTCAACCGTCCAACCGAAATGTTATTACAGTCGAGACTACAATTAAGGTTATGTAAGAAAATTAATAACTAACGCTTTTCTTGTGTTATGTTAATTCGGTTTTGTTTGTGAGAATGCATAAAATTTGTATACTTACCTGTGCGTCAGACCATTCCAAGTAAATAGAAAAGAGAGTTCTACGGATGTCAAAGTGAGGCCGGTAAAATTTCACCGTGTGTCAATCGCAGTGTGTGTATGTTTTCTAAAACGGATTTGGATAAAATGTTATATACAAAAACGTGGATGTCTGGAATAGCACATCGACTAGTTTTTAGGGTTCCGGGGCCAAAATGGCAAAAACGGAACCCTTATAGTTTCTCCATGTCTGTCTGTCTGTCTGTTTGTCTGTCTGTCTGTCTGTACGTCCGTCCGCGGCTTTGCTCAGGGACTATCAATGCTAGAAAGCTGTAATTTTGCACGGATATATACGTAAACTATGCCGACAAAATGGTACAATAAAAAATTAAAAAAAAATTTTTTTTAGCGTAATTACCTCTCATAGACGTAAAGTGGGGGTGATTTTTTTTCTCATCCAACCCTATAGTGTGGGGTATCGTTGGACGATTTTTCGATTTAGTGATCCGTTTGCGAAATATTCAGCTTTAAAGTGCAAATTTTTTTTGAAACATTCAGGGTGGTAGTAAATCTATCAAACTTTCAAGGAAAACTATAACGGCTAAGTTTGCTTGAGAATTATTAGTAGTTTAAGAGTAAATAGCAGCCAAAGGTATAAAATATACCTAAACTTGGAAGATTAATCCGTATAAAATACGAAATCCTTAGAAAAATATTACTTAATTTTTTCGTAATGGCTACGGAACCCTATTTTGGGCGTCTCCGACACGCTCTTGGCCGGTTTTTATCCCGATATTATGCTTGGTTTTTGTTAGATTTTAAGAATACGAATAAGAAACATTTTGTACATTTGACGACCGGATAGCCAAGTGGTTAGATAACCTGATTACGAAGCTTGAGGTCCCGGGTTCGATTCCCGGCCGGGGCAGATATTGTATGAATAATACGAATGTTTGTTCTCGGGTCTTGGATGTTTAGTATGTATTTATCTATATACGTAAGTATGTTTATCAGTTGCCTAGAAGGTATCCATCACACAAGCTTTGCTTAGTATGGATACAGTAAATATATTTACTGAGGTTTGGAGTCCCTACCTCCTAGACCCTCTCTCCTAGTCAGGTCAATTAGTGTCAATTGTCCCAAGATATTTATTTATTTAAAGTAACTAACATAACTAATTTTTACCGGACTGCCCGAAGAAGGGTTCTATTTTTACAAGTAAAACATTTGTTGGGATTGTACAATTACCACTCTATTATTTGATTAATCTGTGTAATTAATTATAGTTAGTAATTATTTTTGTTGTTGACGAACATTAATAGGTGGATCCTTCAACATTATCACACAAGTGCCATGAACTTCATCTAATAAAAGAGAACATCAAGATATGAAGAAATGGAGAAGATTTGTTTATAAGAAACTAGCGGATCCGGCAAAAGTTGTCCTGCACAAAAAACACTACATTAAAATTATGATAACATACCAACAACCGCGCCATCTAGCGGCACCGATTGTGTTTCCAAACCACCAACCAACGTTGTTTTGCCATATCAATTAATTTAAGGGAATATTTTCCTAGGCAAATAAAAAATAACTAAGTTATTGTAAGTGCGTGGGGATTTGGACTATAACTGACAACCCATAAACATTTTCTTTTTTTTCGACAATTTTCCAACATTTTTTCGTTTTTAATATTTATTATCCTATTCCTGACGAAGACAAATCCAAAAACACAAAAATCATAAAAATTGGTCCAGCCGTCCTTGAGTTATGAATGGTGTAACTAACACGACTTTGTTTTATAATCTATTCTATATTAATAATTTCGTACCGGTCTACGGTAGACTCGAACGAAATGCACATCAAATTGAAGAGCGTAAAAAATTTGACAATCCAAGTCGACAACTTGTATATGTATAATTATATAGACAAGAAACTTTACTATTTATGCCTCAAGAAATTTAAAAAAAAATTTGAATCCGGCGTTACTTTGCAGAGTCCATTAATGAACTGAAATAATTACTTCGCGGTCGCGGGTCGGGATCGCGGGTGAGCAAAGTTTCAACAGCTTTCCCTTTTCGGACTACAATTCATTTGCACTGTCGAATAATTTTTGAAAGTCATAACTTTTTTCCGGCGAGATCGTAAGTTTTCACAAATTTTTAAATGGTCATTCTTTAGATACATACTCGTAGAAGTTTTTATAGAACATCCACCTAGTGAGAGATCTCTATAATGTGGCGTCCTGGCTACATAAGGTACATAAAGGTGATAAGGTAGGTTAGGTTTGTTTTATAGCAAAGAGAAAAAAAGATTAATGACAAACATCACATTATGACTTTCAACAATTATGCGTGCCGGAATGGACTCGAATTGAATGCATTAATTTAACAATAATTATAATATTTTTTGGAAAGTACTCATTTAGGCTATAAAAGCAATCGCATACTAAAAATGGTTTAAAGTATTTTTTTTTAAATAATGCAGCATCTAATAATTTTAATTATTCAAGTAAACGATTGTAGTTAGTTAGTTACTCTAAAAAAATAGAATAAATAAATAAATATTAGAAACTTTCATCCCGTTTAAATTGGTGCTTTTTTTGAGTATGTAGCTTCTATATAACTAACCTTTTCCAGCGGTTTTGCACGCGTTTACTATTATGTCTAGCAGTTGAGTACGGTATTTTACTGTTTTTTATTTATTTCATAAATCAAAGCTGGACAATCTATGTTATCGAACAGACAAAAAATTAAGCTACCTTTTTGTTGGTTAGGTTATTTGCGATATGGCTGTAGATTTTGATGTCGTTTTCGATTATTTGTTAGATTTCCTTTATTTCTAGATAACTAAACAACTGTATCAGAATCTTCGGCCATTTCTACAGAAGAATGTCCACAAGAATGAGCCGGTTGAAACGATAATGACCCACCAGAGGGGAAAACAATCGGGAAGCGGGTCACTTTATGGAAAGCAATCATCGCCTTATATGTGCCTTAATGTGCTTTTTTTAGGCAGATTTACTTATTAGGGTTCCGGACCCAAAATGGCAAAAACGGAACCCTTATAGTTTCGCCATGTCTGTCTGTCTGTCTGTCCGTCCGCGGATTTGCTCAGGGACTATCAATGCTAGAAAGCTGTAATTTTGCATGAATATATAATAATATGTAAACTATGCCGACATTTTTTCTCATCCAACCCTATGGTGTGGGGTATCGTTGGATAGGTCTTTAAAACCATTAGAGGTTTGCTACGATTTTTCGATTCAGTGATTTGTTTGCGAAATATTCAACTTTAAAGTGCAAATTTCCATAAAACTCGAGCGTCCCCCCCCTCTAAAATCTAAACCGGTGGGTGGAAAAAAATGAAAAAAATCAGGATGGTAGTACGTATATCAAACTTCCAAGGAAAACTATAACGGCTAAGTTTGCTTGAGAATTATTAGTAGTTTAAGAGTAAATACCAGCCTAAGGTATAAAATATACCTAAGCTTGGAAGATTCCGTACAAAATACGAAATCCTTAAAAAATATTACTTATTTTTTTCGTAATGACTACGGAGCCCTATTTTGGGCGGTTTTTTACTAATTTCAAATCCTAATTAGATTCGTAGCTCTTAGTTTCATCAAGGCATTCAATGTACAGTGCCAAAGTATTTGTAGACACGTGTGTAGATATCTTAACATAGGTGACTATTAATACATTGTTAGCCAATATATACAACTACTTCTATTTACCCGCGGGTTCGCACGCGTAAATCATTAGGTGTAGCAGTTGAATTGAAATTTCAGGATTTTACAAAATTCCCGTGGGAATTACATCGAGGTCTTTACTCACGTTGCATTGGAGACAACCATGCCAAATTTCATTACTTGACCAGCGGTTTGTTAATTATCCCGTAAGAACAGCGGGATTAAGCAGCGTTTCCTTCAATAATGCGTGAGGATGTGTTTTCCATTAACCAATAGGAACGCTTCATTTACACATCCTCAGCACATCTCTGGTGGAAACAGCTGAGCGGAGCGAGGCGAGGTAAATGAAGCGCTTCTATTGGGTAATGAATAAAATAATCCTCGCAACACAGCCTCGCACATCTCTGGTGGAAACGCTGCTTAAAAAGTCCTATGTCTTATTCCAAATGCTCATCTATCTACAAATCAAATTTCATTCAAATCCATCCAGCCGTTTTAGCGTGAAGAATTAACAAACATACACACACACACACATACAAGCTTTCGTATTTATAATCATCATCATGTCAGCCGAAAGTCGTTCACTGCTGGACATAGGCCTCCCCCAAGGCTCTCCACTCAGACCGGTCTTGTGCTTTCCGCATCCACCGCGATCCCGCGATCTTAACCAGGTCGTCGCTCTATCTTGTTGGAGGCCTACCGACAGCTCGTCTCCCAGTCCGCGGACGCCATTCGAAAACCTTCTGACCCCATCGGCCATCAGTCACGCGTCCGCTGGCCCGCGCGGCTGCGTTTGACAATAACTGAGTACCTCGTACCACGAAACTCATAGCGCGCGGTGTCGTTGCTATAATTAAGCTACAGCAGGGCCACTACGAAACTCGAAACTCGAAGTTCGTGTCGTGCGGTCCCTCTGACACTTACCTATACTATTTAATACGAGAGCGAGGGGGACGGTACGATACGAACTTCGAGTTTCGTAGTAGCCCTGCAGTCCTGATTCCGAGACGTTATCATAATATTTATCAACTCTAAGCGAACAGACTTTAAAGCAACTATATTCAACAATGTGGCCCGCGGCCCGTCAAACTTCTATGAGTGCTCTGACTGACATAAAAAATATATTGGTTTTCCTCCATTTTGACTTTGAATGCTGAACACAATAAATGCGGCGGGCCCTTGCACTGTATTAGTACAGCCGGTAGTAGAGTCGGATGTAAGCACGAGAGTTCCGTACAAATTTGTACGTATGTCAAAGTATATGGCTGTAAACAGCTGTAGCTTTAAAAATCACATACAAAATGTAGACAATGTGGAGTCTTTCATATTGTTTTGGGCATTGTTTTAGCGGCAATAGAAATACACATTATACAATACAATACTTCTCTTTATTGAACACCGCGGTGTAGTAAGTACCTACAGAAAATTAAAGTACCTACATACTTACTTGTGGAGGAGCATTTCTAAAGTAAATAAATAAATAATTATGAGTACATGGGCCAATCAACTTTTTTACCGACACTAATCTGTCCGCGACATTTTTCAAACAATTGCAGTTTTTTGTAAGTAAACATGTTTTTTATGTAATTTAATAGATGATGTACGTGAATACATGTCTTGTATTCTACGTGAGTTCGACCTATTAAACCGTGAAATATCTTGTTGGAAGTACGATTTTTTGGTAGCGCCAGAGACAGTTTTGGTAACGCAGGAGATGCTTGGGCAGTGTCGGTAAAATAGTTGATTGGCCCACATTCCTACTGTCACTGTCGTTAAGCTTATCGAAATATACAGCTCTGTGAAAAACAGTCAGACAGATAGAAAGATTAGACGAGCAGAGGTGCTCGGAGGCTCGGAACTCTAAAGTGAGGAATATACGGTATGGGAATCCGTCATGCATGGTATAGCAAGATAACCAATGACTATTGGTACAGTATAACTATTGTATAGCTACACATAACAAGTTATCGATTTGTCGTTTCACATTTATATTGTAGGGTGTGTTAGAAAAGGTCGGCACCAAACGGCAGCCGGCCGAAACCTTCGTATAATTGCTATCTACACACGCGGCGGTGTGTCCAGCCAAGTTTAAAGAATCAGGAACTGGCGACGCAGCCGTGTGTATAAGTATATTTAAACGAACCATTTCGAGCTATTTTTGACCCCTTAACAACCCAAAATCTATTTTTTTTATTCGACTGGATGGCAAACGAGCAAGTGGGTCTCCTGATGGTAAGAGATCACCACCGCCCATAAACATCTGCAACGCCAGGGGTATTGCAGATGCGTTGCCAACCTAGAGGCCTAAGATGGAATACCTCAGGTGCCAGTAATTTCACCGGCTGTCATACTCTCCACGCCGAAACACAACAGTGCAAGCACTGCTGCTTCACGGCAGGATTAGCGAGCAAGATGGTGGTAGCAATCCGGGCGGATCTTGCACAAGGTCCTACCATCTGCAAAATCAACAAACATGAAAATTGGCACATTTATTTTAAGACTCTTAGCTTGTGTAGAATCCAAAATTTCATGAATGAGGCTCAAACAGTTATTGTATATTAATGTTTAAAAACCGGTATTATTATGACTGACTCACTGACTTAGCGATCAAAAACATAATCCACTTTCAGATGACCTAGAAACTGAACAAAAAGTTTACTGATAGTTAAAATACCACAAAGGCACAAACAGGACTTATCACGCTAAACGCACAAAAGTTTGTTGGTAAAAACAGTTTGGTGGTTGATTTACATACCAAGTGAAAGACAAAGAAAGTGCGCTATGCGTAAGAAAGTCGCTTCACTGATACGCAGAATGAGGGGCAGCTCTAACAGTCTCCTAAAGGTGGTCGCAGAGAGGCAGGACAGTGCTGTTCTTGGCAGGTTCAACATGCTGCACGCTGCTCCTGCGTCTAATAAATAATACCAATGCAGATATATATACTAACATAGTTCTTAAGTTTCTATTGTTACTAACATGCTATGGACCAAATTAGTTGTCTGAAAATAAAAAGATTTTATTTTTATTTTATTTTTATTTATTTTAAAGTAATACATTAGAATTAAAATTAAACTAAGTTAAAATTATTACTAAAAGTAAAAGTGACTAATAACAAAAACAATAAAAGTGACTAATAACAAGTGAAATAAATGCAATGTGTCAATAACTATCCGTAAACAAGAAATTGTTATTTCAATTATTTTAAGATGTATGTTCTTGTAACTAAAATTTCAGGATTTTCTACTCGGAACTTGGCAACTATACAAAAATCATCAAAAACGTACAAGTAGCGACCAACAGGTACAATATTGTCAGCTGTTTCAATTCCGCTATGTCATTTCATTCATTAGCCTTTTAGTTCTCAAAGCAGATTGCAAATGAAGACGCCAGTTGCCAAAAGCAGGGCGTCGGCTGAATTGATTAATCGACCCTTACCCCCACGCCAGAGAGGGGATTAACGTTTATATTTAGGAGATGCATGAGATGTTTTGTTTGGTATAATGACAAATCGTTTTATAAGTTTTGAACTTAAGCATCTCTACTGTGCCCTTAGTATAAGTTTTCGGTTACAAAATACGTCTCGATGGCGTTCGCGTTAAAATCTCAATTTGTATGCAAACACGAACAGCGCCTCTAGCGGAACGTTTGCGATGTTCGTGTTTCCATACAAATTGAGATTTTAACGCGAACGCGATCGAGACGTATTTTGTAACGGAAATCTTACACTAAGGGCACTGAAAACCAATATATTTACAGTGTGCTAGAAAATCAGATGCGGATATTTTGAGGATCGATTATTTGCATCGTTGTTAGTTTCAATTAAATTAAATAAATAAAAAAATACAATTAATGTTATGCAAGGTGATTATTTTTGGACGGAATGGTCTTTTTGTATGAAACAAAAAAAATACCACACAATACTTAGGGGCTGTTTCACCATCCATTGATTAGTGTTAACTGGCGGTTAGGTGTGATGCCGTCTCTATTGGTTTTGTTCGAATAGACGGAGACGGCATCACATTTAACCGTCGGATAACACTAATCAATGGATGGTGAAACAGCCCCTTAAATAATTTAAGTGTATGATTGATTCGTAGGTTATTAATTACATACCCTAAAAATATCCGTACCTAATTTTCCAGCACCTAAAAATCCTCAACATTTTTTCTTCAAAGCTCAATATCTCAAAAACGGCTGAACCGATTTTAATGAAACATAGCTAAAAACAACCGCAAAGAAACTGGCTTTCACAAAAAAAAAACGGAGAGCTACAATGCTAGACAGAATATTAAGGCATGACAGTAATTATTCGTCCATTATGAAACAATTGGGAGAAATATTTTCGGCGAAAAAGCGAGAGTTGCTCTAAGGGTTGCAGAGGTGCACGTAGAAGAGGTTAGAGGATCCTGGTTTTTCGCGGAAAATATTTTCTCAAATGTTTATTTCCTAACTGTTTCATATATGGAGGAACGTTTTTTTCCGAAACTACAAAGGATATATTTCAGACTGGACTATCTTGTAGAAATCTATAGCTTAAGTTAGGTTCTACAAAAGTCGTGCGTTCACGTGAAACAATTGGCAAATTAATTAATTATGTCATCATCATCATCATCCCAGCCTATATACGTCCCACTGCTGGGCACAGGCCTCCTCTCAGAACAAGAGGGCTTGGGCCATAGTTCCCACGCGGGCCCAGTGCGGATTGGGAACTTCACACGCACCATTGAATTGCTTCGCAGGTTTGTGCAGGTTTCCTCACGATGTTTTCCTTCACCGCAAAGCTTGTGGTAAATTTCAAATGTAATTCCGCACATGAATTTCGAAAAACTCAGAGGTGCGAGCCGGGGTTTGAACCCACGACCCTCTGTTTGAGAGGCGATAGGTCAAACCACTAGGCCACCACGGCTTCCAATTAATTAATTATGTGGGAAAAATATTTTCGGCGAAAAATTTGAGATCCATCCATATACAATACAATAACATTTCTATTACACTTGTTATACGGTTTGTCTAACCAACAGATAGTTTGATATTTCATTACTTGAAAATCAATGAATACACCACGAAACTTTGAACGAAACAATAATTTGAAACTATTAAAAATTGTAGCTATCGTTCAACAGATCCCTAAAGTTCAAGAGAGTTCAGATTTACGCTTCATTTTGTTTCTATTTATTATTTAAAATTATAATTAGTTTCAGATAATAGGTACCTAGTCGTTACGCCAGCTCTTTATCCCATGGGAATTTTGAAAAATCTCGTGAAATTCTGTGATTTTTAAGATTTTCTGTTAAGTTTTAAGTCTCTAGTGATTTAATCCATTAGCACCATAACCTCCCAGCCTATATACGTCCAACTGCTAGGTACATTGATGAATGTAAAGGAAGCGAGAGTTGTATGCCAGGATAAGCAAGTCGAAGGACGTATAATATAGTCTCTGTCTACCCTGTTGGGAAAGAGGTGTGATTTTATGTATTATGCTGGGCACAGGACACCTATCAGAATAAGAAGGCTTGAAACGCAGTTCCCACGCGCACGCAGTACGGAGTGGGAACTTCCCTACACCATCTTATCGAAGTTTCCTCACGAAGTTTTCCTTCACCGTGAAGCTCGTGGAAATTTTGAATGTAATTTCGCATTATACCTAATTCAGAGATTTGAGCTCGGGTTTGAACCCACGATCCTCTGCTTGAGAGGCCATGTCAAACCACTGTTCAGCCACCACATCTTGAAAAACAACCGAAGTGTTTTAATTTTCAGAAATCTCAGCTTTTTGAGCAAACGTTCTGCTAATAGAAACATATTTATAAAAAAAAACATATTTAATTGCATTTATGTTTTAGTAAATTACTTTTACAAATAATGAAATTGTTTTTAGTTTTTATGTTTTTAAAGTATCCCACTGCAGTGCAAAGGCCTCCCCCCTATTCCCGCCATTTATCCCTGTCCTGTAGTGGGACTCCAACTGAGGTAGTAAAGACCGTGCAAGCAATGGAAAATAAAAAATCGACACGATGAGATGCCAATATTAGTTTTTAAACAGCCTATGGACTTGCTTACGGAACCGTTAGCTTACTTGTAACCAATGTTACGACCAAAATATTTTCTCTGATCAGTTGAAATTAGCTAAAGTAGTGCCTGTGTTCAAAAAAGGAATTAAAACTGACCCCAAAAATTACTGATCAATCTCTCCCTTCAGTACTATCAAGATTATCGAGAAACTCATAAAGACCTGTCCAGTGTGTGTGTGTGTGTGTGAATTAAGGGTAAAGCCTACGGTCTCTTACGTAATTACCTCCAAAACCGCAAACAATATTATGTAGAGATTAAAGATAATAACCTAGTTCGTGAAAGATCGATAAAGTCTGGTCTAGTCAAGGTAGGAAAAGGTATACCGCAAGGGTCTATTTTAGGCCCAGTATTATTTATTATATTTACAAACGATTATATTACTAATGTGGTACCAAATTGTAATTTGGTAATGTTTGCTGACGACAGTAATGCTATTCATGCCGATAATATAATAGAACTTAATCGAGTGGTTGATGTTGCACTCTCATCTTTTTGCGAATGGATTACTTTTAACAATCCAAGTCTAAATGCGGACAAAACTCAAATAATGCTGTTTAAAAAAAAAAAATACAACCGAATTGAAAACCTCCTTTTTGAAGTCGGTTAAAACACTAAGAAAACAGACAATCTCCAAGTAGTTATGAGTGATACTTCCATAGAAATAGTTGATAATGTAAAATTCCTCGGTATCCATCTAGACTCGAAGCTAAATTGGATTCAAGAGCTAGACGCTATTCAGAACTCGGTCAACTATGTTTTAAGAAGTTTTAGGGAAGAAATTGGTTTGGAAAAGTTAAAAATTGTGTATTATGTATGCTTTAATTGAGTCTAAGTTGCGTTATAGCATTAGCTTTTGGGGAAATAGCTTTAAATATAAATAAACAGAGCTCTTATCGCACAAAAGAGAGCCATAAGAATAATGTTCAGAATCCCGCAGTGGGTGTAGAGAATATTTTCAGACCTTAGGCATTCTGACGGTGCCTAGTCTATACGTTCTTATACTTTTTTTTTATTCGACTGGATGGAAAACGAGCAAGTGGGTCTTCTGATGGTAAGAGATCACCACCGCCCATAAACACCTGCAATACCAGGGTTATTGCAGATGCGTTGCCAACCTAGAGGCCTAAGATGGGATACCTCAAGTGCCAGTTATTTCACCGGCTGTCTTACTCTCCACGCCGAAACACAACAGTGCAAGCACTGCTGCTTCACGGCAGGATTAGCGAGCAAGATGGTGGTAGCAATCCGGGCGGACCTTGCACAAGGTCCTACCATCTGCATACTGCTCACCAAATTTGTTAACAAGATAGAATTAAGTTCGAAACATATGAAGAACAAGATATTTGTGTACTACGCGCACCAGAAATATGAAAATCAAGTTTCGCCCGAGGTCTAACAATATACTAGGACCCAGACTGTCTGGTTGTTTAATAACCTTCCTGTAGAGCTAAATTGTATTGTAGAATATATATTTTTAAAGATAAATATTAAAACAATTTTTATTGAGAGGGTGTTTTTACAGTATTAACGTAATATTTGATGGAGTGTATAGGGAGAGTATAAGTGAACTAAAATAATTTCCTTGCTCACCCGCGACCTTACGATAGCTAAGCTTATGCAAAATATGCGTGTTCATGCAGTTCCTCCACCTCCACACTGTAAGAACACACACAAATCACACAAACCCATCTATCACCACCACCACACTACACTGACGCGTTTCGAACTCAAACAGAGCTCATCTTCAGAGTGACACAACCGTACACCATGCTACCAGTTGTTACCAGTTGTACCAGTTGTTAGTGTTGGATATTATGTATTTTTATTTTATTGTTAGCTGTAAGAAATTCCAATACAATCTGGTATTGTTTACTGAATAAATGAAGTCTATGTCCATGATGTCTATGACTCTTTAACGGGAAAAAATAATGTTGCTCGTAAAGTTCGTGTTTATGCTGGATCTAGGCGACATAAAATTACTTTTTATGCACTAGTGCATAAAATAAAATCTTCGTCTAAGACCAAGGTAATCAGGTGTCAACAGCCACAAACAAAGAAGTTTATATATATTTTTTCATAATTTTTAATTTATATAAAATAAAAAATCAATCAAATCAATCAAAATAAATCAATAAAACTAAAAAAATATAATTATATTGTAATGCATGAAAAATAAAATGTACATAGTACTTAAATGAACTATTGTTTCCACTGTTGCTATTTCGTTTCCTCGCCATCGAAGTGAAAAGCAGAGTGTAAAACTCGAGCATTAAACCCATTTTCCCTTCGACGTGTCTATCCACCCTTGCCATACCGGCTCGGGTGGCTATATGAACGGCTTGGGTAAAATGGCTCGTTTTATGCTCTTGTTGTACAATCTACTATTTACTATCTGTTTTCCGCGACTCCACCCGCGTAGAAGTATGAATTAGTTTACATACTATTCTCAGACCTACCGAACATATACAAAAAAATCATAAAAATCGGTCAAGACAAATCCCAATCGATCGATCGATCGGCCGGCCAACAAGTTATTTGCAATTTGGCGAAATATTTCTTATGGTAAAATGTGTATAATAATATTTTACAATAAAGAAAATAAGCCGTTGCGAAGGAGTTTGGTCACAAACATTTTCCGCGAATTTGATTTGATTATCAGCCGATACCCAGAAACATGTACAAATCCTACGGGATATGTCAGCTATAATAAAAAAAAAACTTACCAACAATAGACATCAACACTTGATTATGTTTGCTCCCCTGCAGCTCCATGGTTTGAGAACCTATTTTGTACACTTTATTCACCATTTTACACTTTTGAAATAAAAGAGCGACACTGATTGATTCGCGGGCCGTCCCGCTACGGATGCGCCGAGCACTGACAAGAGATGCTCCCGCGCAATTATATAAGCACATAGATCCATGCTAGCTATATACAATACCTTAACAAGTTCGTATGTGACACGGTAGAAACCCTGTTGCAGTCAGCATTCGCCGTACTTAATAACTAATCTTGATAAAGGCAGCAGAGGCTCCCTGCGACAGGGTTGCTCGTAAGAACTGAACTTGTCAATGTATAGTTGCAGAATATTGCCAAAAATACAGGTAAGATCGATGAACTTGCGGGAAATTCTCATGAGTATTTAAATTAAGATTCCGTCAGCAAATTTTCCGTGGGAATTTTCATTAATGTACTACCTATCTACTACATTTAATACCGGGTGTCTCTGACCGGGCTCTAAATTCATGGTTCGATTCTAGTTGTACCTATACTAAGCTACCTTTGTTTTATAATATTTTCAAATAACTTGAATTTATATAATTCGGCCATTCTCATTTTATCGTGCACTTTTTTTGTCATGCAAAAGCGGCACGACACTGCAAACTGAGTGCACATCTAGAAAAAGGACAGTTGCCATTTACATTTACCTGTGCACTCGAGTCTAATTACGTGTCACTAGTGCAGTAAAAAAGCGGTACGGTAATTAGACAGGTGCACAATACCGAATTTATTGATCCTCAAAATATGTGCTATCAATTTAGTATTGTATTGCATACACTGAGAATTACATTTAATGTGTATGAAAAAAAAAATGAATAGTGGGCAATCTTTTTAAAAAGTGGCGGAAAAACAGTAACTCCGTTTTGCAAATAGAATCGAACCTTGCATTTAAAGTCCCATGGTCAGACGTCCTGTATAACTAACTAATAAGGCATGCGGATAGTGAACTCTTGTCGTGATTTCATTGTTTGCTGAATTTACTCCGTATAGGTAAATACACAAAAAAATTGCAACATTGGAAACCCCTCATTGGTGCAATGCTGGTCCGTGCTGATATTGGCTTACTTTTACTCGACCATGAAGCCGAAAAAAAGGGTTGCGTGCTTGACGCATAACTATGTATGTATATCCCTACTGTGTCGTCTCCACTGATATATTAAACTGGTCGTCTCGAAACTATTGAAAGTTGGAGTGATGTCATAGAAAAAAAAAAGTATCATGGGATACCTGACACCAATTGACCTAGTCCCACACTAAGCAATGAAGCAGACGCTTACGTCCATGGATGGATGGATGGATGAATGGGACTTATCCATAAAAACAATCAATAACAATTAATTAGAAATAAAATTAAAATTAGATGCAATGCTTGTGCAATGGATAGGTACTAGGAAACGGATAAACATACTTATATAGACAAATACATACTTAAATACATATTAAACATCCAAGACCCAAGAGCAAACATTCGTATTATTCATACAAATACTGCCCCAGCCGGGAATGGAACTCGGGACCTCAAGCTTCGTAGTAATGTTCTCTAACCACTTGGTCATCCGGTCGTCATACAATTTTTAATTTACTTTTGTATGTACTCTCGTATGCGCATGCCTGTAAACATTATAAATAGGTAATTACGAGTAAGTAAACGGAAATATAATTAATTATTAATTTAATGGCGGAGGAAAGGCGAGGTCTTTGCTCAGCAATAGGACATAAACGGGCCTCATAAAAAATACTATTAATTTCACCAACACATACAATTATCATTACAAGAGATGCTTCATATGGTAATGCAGCAATAAAAATTGCGTACATAATGTACCAAAAAAGTGGTCTATCAATTTTTAAACAAACTCCTATCAAAAGAATATGTCGCCAAAGTCAAACTTTCAAGTTGACAGATACGTCTATTGGCATTATTGTTTTACTAGATGAAAACCCGGCTTCGCTCGGGTAAAATGTAGACTCATAATAACATGTTTGAAAAAAAATTCTTGCCATTGTAAAGACTGTCGTACTTATCGAAAAATCTGACGTATATTCCCAGCCTTAATATTATCACAAACGTACTTTCACAGCTAACCTACGTATCGGTATTTCTCTAGTAGATATTTCTCCTAAATCTTATTTGCCCAAATAACTATCATGTCTCTGTCTCATAATCAAAGAAATTAGACCTAAAGGGCCCCAATATGGTACGATTCGTCTGTACGATCGATCTGATGAAAATCGACGAATCGTACCGTGTGTGGGGTCACAATGAGGGCTATCGCGTATGAATTCGCCACTAGAGGCGCTAGTGTAGCGTGAGGTCTCCGAAATGTCAAATCTCATAGTTTTGGGTGATCCACGCGGTTTTATTTATAATTAAAAATTTTTTATGAATAATATGCATTATCTGAAATTAATTATGGTAATTATGCGTTACGAGGCAATGAATGTTTGTGTTTTGAGACATTTTTGTGTTTCGGAAACTTTTGTCGTCCCCTTTTTTTCCGAACAAAACGGGACTACGCAACACTGTGGTTGGTCGATATTTTTATGGTACGGTTTTAAGGTGTATTAAATATGATTTTAATCTAAACTTTGTTTTCACGCCCGTAATAACAGACTGAAAGCCATACTTAAAAACCTAACGCAACAGTGCGCCATCTAGTGAGACAAAAAACGATAGCCCTCATTGAGAACGAAATGTTGTTTCTTTAAAAAAATATGGCTCTGTCCATTGGAGGACAATTTTGCCAGTGTCTAGTAGTTTTTGCCGTTGTACGGTAAAAAAATTCTAGAAAACGAAATATGAGAGGTAATGGTGGATGAACGATGGCAGCGCGAAATAAAAATCAGTTCTAAAATCGAGAACGAAATGCAAACCTGTGACACGTGATGACGTGACACTAACGCCACTTTGATGTGATGACATTGACATTTTTACTTCGCAACGTCATTATACACCGTGGGCCCGAATAACCCGAGGGATTTTAACAGGGTATTTCTGACGATAATACGAGTAAAAAATGTTATATGAACATAGGTTCAATTAAGTACTTTAATTAAAATTATTTTTTAGAACAAAATAATTCAATTAAGCTTAGCACGGCCTTGTGAACAAGTCTTTAGTTAAGAGAGTGAGTAAGAGGAACCAATCTGACGTGACAATCAGTAATCATTTTTAACGTTGACATTTAGTAACATACTTAGGGTGTATTACACTTGAGATTTTTCTACTTATGATTTTTCTTAAATAACGATTATCTCAAAAACGGGTTGTTATAGGACTACATGTTATACTACTTTATATACTCCAATTGGGCTCTAAAATCGATGGTTAAAATCCCTCGGGTTATTCGGGCCCACGGTGTATACTTAGTAATTTATTCAAGTTTATATTGAAAATATTCGATAATCCGAATTTTCCGCCTACAAGTTGTCGACTCGGATTGACTAATTTTTTACGCTCTTCAATTGGATGTGCATGTCGTTCGAGTCTACCTTAGACCGGTACGAAATTATTAATATAGATAGGTGGTAGATCACAATATATTTGGCTGATGGTACATGCAATTAAAAAAATGAATTTACCACCGAACCGTTAGTTTAATTTTTGACATTTATGTGCTTGTTATAGCGTAAATTCCATATGGATATTTTAAATTTGACTTTTTTTCGTATAAAAATTTAAAATGACTACCGATTTCCCCCATCTTTTCTTTTATGTTTTCTAATTTGCTAATACTTTGAAGATGGTTCATCATCCCAGCCTATATACGTCCCACTGCTGGGCACAGGCCTCCTCTCAGAACAAGAGGGCTTGGGCTATAGTTCCCACGCGGGCCCAGTGCGGATTGGGAACTTCACACGCACCATTGAATTGCTTTGCAGGTATGTGCAGGTTTCCTCACGATGTTTTTCTTCACACCGCAAAGCTCGTGGTAAATTTCAAATGTAATTCCGCACATGAATTTGGAAAAACTCAGAGTTGCGAGCTGGGGTTTGAACCCACGACCCTCTGTTTGAGAGGCGATAGGTCAAACCACTAGGCCACCACGGCTTTTCTGAAGATGGTTATTACGCGAAAAATATTGAAGAAGGTTGCGCGGAAAATCAATTTGTGAAAACTTAACTGCTATAATCTCTTTAGTAACCTTAGCGCGTTAAATGAGGGTATTTGAGGCGAAAACTCGCTAGATGGCGTTACTATTGTGAGGTCCGTTGACGTTTACGTCGCGCTCGTGATGGGTTAAATAGATTCTGGCTAATGAAAGATGAACCTGCAAAACCGCGGCAAATTCAAAAAATTTACAGATGGTATCACCAGGTATCACTATAGATTAGTAATAGTACAAGTACAGAAGCTTCACTGCCGTACAAAAGTGACGATGAGGCATAAGAATCGTGCCTACTTTATGTTTCTCCGTGTATAGCCGTAATATGTATTTTTGATTAGTTTATGTGCCGATAGATGTCGCTGTACGGGAAATTAAATCAACTTGAATTGCGTTGGCGAGATTTTTCCTAGCAAGTATAAAAAGGGTGTCAAATTTAGATATATTCTCATTCGCCGAGCAACCGTTGTTTGATTTACATCAAGGACAGGCGGTTGAACACTCCGTCTATCGCATGCCTATTGGGAAATAAGTAATTTATTTATTTATTATACGCCTTTATTTAAAGAGTTCTTGTATTGTTTTGTATATGTTGTTGCGATAGAAGTTGAAACATCTGATGCACCTGGCATGGCCGCGATGTTTATTTATAGTCTTAGTGACGGTGTAATAGATGTATCACAGCGCAATAATTTCTATACAAGGTGTTAATTAAATAACTGAAAACCGGAAAGTAGTTTGCCTAGAATCGAGAGTAGAATCGATTAAGTACACTATGTTTTAAGTCTGTTTGTGTTTGTGTTTTTAAATCCTTTTTTTATTGTGCCCAGCCTAAAAGTTACGAATGCAAGATACGCCAATTTTTTTTATATAACTGACGGATGATTGACCCCTATCCCACCTGATGTTAAGTGCAGATGAGGCCAAAGGTGTATCTCACGGTTCAGTAACAGCCTATTCACTCTAAAAAAATTAAATGCCTTACCGAGGTTACATACTATTCAGATAACTTAATACTGGCTGTTTTGCTGTCAGTTTGATTTTCTTCTAAAAACGTCAAAGCACAACTGACAAAATACAAATTTTATGAGTCTCTCGACGACGTGCTTGGTTGATTGTTTTATTTGACAGTGGAATAATTTTGTTTGTATTTTTTATTGTAAGTATTCTTAAACGCAGATGTACTAATCAGCTCGGTAGTGCCATCTATTGTCGAGTAAATGAAATACTCGTCTCTCCCTAAAAAAAATATGAGTGTATAGTTTTAGAAATCAAGTAGAATTAGTGACTTAGAAAAACAACCGTTTTTTTTAAATACCTAATGATGGTATTCGATAATAAACGCAAACAACAAACTTAAAAGGAAAAAAAATATTTTTGGTGTGTCTGAGGTTTTCAGTTATTTAAGTTAGTATTAGGAACATTAAGCAGTTGTTATTATGACGCGGTCGACTGTACACCCTATAGCCCGCTAGATCGGCAACTCGTGGTCGATTACCATACGAAACTTATTAAAATCTGTTATTAATAATTATTAAATAAATATTTACGTTTTGTAGTTACAATTTTCTATGTTTTTTTTTGCCGTACATTTTATTTTGAGTTAAAGCTTGTAACAACTTGGTTAAACCTGAATCTGGCCATCGTTACCAACTAACTGTTCTAGAGTAGTAGGTCTTTTTAGTTTAGCTTACCCTTAGCTTAGCTTTGGCTTAGCTTAAGGCGCCCTTAGGCGTAACACGCAAAAAAGGTTTTTTGGTTTTATTTAGGTGGTTGCAACCAAGTTAGCCTTCATGCTACGACACTGCTTACTAGCAATCATCAGAATCAGCTGGAAGTCGCCCACTTCTCTCCACTCTTAGAACTCCACAATGAACGACAACTCGCCACTTGCATCCATCGGTCCCACAGCTTTCACGATGTCGTCAGTCTATCAAGTGGGAGGCCTGCCAATGGTTCGTTTTCCGGTTCGTGGTCGCCACTCGAGGACTTTAAAACAAAAATAAAAAACCGGCCAAGAGCGTATCGGACACGCCCAAAATAGGGTTCCGTAGCCATTACGAAAAAATTAAGTACCTAATATTTTTTAAGGATTCGTATTTTATACGGAATCTTCCAAGTTTAGGTATATTTCATACCTTAGGCTGCTATTTAAGAGTAAATCTACTAATAATTCTCAAGCTAACTTAGCCGTTATAGTGTTTCTTGAAAGTTTGATCTATTTACTATCATCCTGATTTTTTTTTTAAATTTCCACCCGCCAGATTTTAGAGGGGGGGACGGGACGCTCGATTTTAATGAAAATTTGCACTTTAAAGTTGAATATTTCGCAAAAACATCAATGAATCGATAAATTATTGTAGCAAACCTGTAATGGTTTTAAAATACCTATCCAACGATACCCCACACTATAGGGTTGGATGAGAAAAAAAAAACACCCCCACTGTACGTCTATGCAACCCACCTGGTGTTGCAGGTGTCTATGGGCGGTGGTGATCTCTTACCATCAGGAGACCCCCTTGCTCGTTTGCCATCCAGTCAAAAAAAATGGATAGAGGACCGCCTGATTAAGGCCACTGTCCCACCTCTGAGCCACAGCGGCGGCCAGGAGACTGGCGGCCGTTTTTTCTTTCCATGTCTTTCCTCTTTTTCTTTCCTTTTTACTAGTAAGTGTGATGAAAAATATGTTATTATGTCTCGAAACAACAGGTAATTTGGAAAACAAATTATTTTTTTACGTAAGCGGAAAATTATATTACGTTACGTACCTAATATTATTTACGGAAAAACATTACTTTGTGTTTAAATTAAGCGTGAATTACATCACACATCACACAGGGTCTAAAAATTATCAAATTAATGTTAGAGGGAGAGAGGGGAGGAATGCAAATTCTCCATACTATTATGTAGTAGATTGTTCAACGAGAGACTAAAACAAGCTATAATGACACAATATGTTTAGCCACCCGAGCAGAGCGAGGGTGGTTTTAGTTCGAGTGGCATTATGGTTGTTTAGTCTCGCGTTAAACACTACTCACTTTGAATGCGAGGAAAAAAAAAACAATGTTCTGTTCAAAATGAAAAAAATACTTTTTAATAACGTACGCTCGACTAATGGACAGGCCATCGGCTCAAAATTCAAATAGAAAAAAATGCTTGCATATTTAGCCAACAGTTTAAAAATTGAATATTTTAAAACTAATTGGACTATGCATAATAAAATGAATTAATTATATAATTGAATAGATTAATATTCGTGATCATTAATTGTGATTCACGAAACTAAAAGCGTGTTTTTTTTTTAAATATTTTTGCACCGTTGGTATTTTGAGGTTATTTCCAAGCCTTAAAAAAATCCTCCATTCACAAACACCGTGTTGGCTGTTTAGGGGTTTCCAACGTAAATTAAAAAAAAACCTAGAGAATAAAAAGGAGCTTTAGTCTCGATATGCAAAGACTAAACGTCGTTGCTACTGCAATACCGCGTAACTAGCTTTTTCCATAAGGTATTATACAGTACTAACATTGTACTGTTCTGACAATTCTTATTCTTATTCTCTTATTCTAACATAGTCTTAATAATTAAGTTCACTTACTAACCTATAAATGTATAATTTAAGAACATAACATAACTGCTCCATAATCCCGAGGTGGGCGTAAACAGCTGCGACACAGTTCATACTACTGCAGCTGCTTACGATCTAATTATTTTAAAACATGTATGTTAATTATGTTCAATAAATCTTTAAAAATCTTTAAAAAAAAAAACAAAATACGGTATTTGACTATTTTGTATATGACTAATTAAAATGCCTGCCACTGCTACAATGCCTGTTATCGAATATAAAACAATTTTTAAGCTACCTTTACAAATAACAAAGTTACAAAGGTTTGAAATTCAAGATTAGATAGAGAAAGACATACTGGCATGTGACGTCACACGCCAGTACCGCCATACTTACTGTATAGAGAAAAGCGTTTGAGAAAGAGACAGGTATATAGATTTTTCAAAAAATCATTATAAATCCAATTTTCAACCGATTTAAATTTTCAGTAGCAACGACGTAAAGTAAAATTTTGAAAAACGTATTTTTAATTAAGTATAGGACTCAAAACTAAATTACAACCAGTAAAATAAATCAAACGGTGGTATAAACAATTACATTTTTAACAATAACTTTTGACTTATTACCTTGTACTAATTTAAGGGAAATAAGTTATATCCTACTTATCCTACTCCTACTTTATATTATAAATGCGAAAATTTGTGTGTGTGTGTGTGTGTGTGTGTGTGTGTATGTTTGTTACTCCTTCACGCTTAAAGGGATGGACGCATTTAGATGTTTTTTTTTACGTAGATAGCTGGACGTCTGGAATAACATATATACTATTTTTTATCCCGATATTCCCACGGGATAGGGATAAAATCTTGAAAATGCCACCACTGGGCTTAGAGTTGAAATTTCGGACAGTTGTTCTTAACACAACCTCAATGAAGACCACGTCACTAATTGTGGGAACTACTGGGGGAATTTTGTATAATCCCGGAATTTCTATTGTAACTACCAGTTCGAATAGTTTACGCGTGCGAAGCCGCGGGTAAACTCTAGTTAAATATAAAGTCACAGAATACAAAAAATTGAAGAGACTCGCCCTTGTGAGAATGTTGCGAAGAGATCCAAACCTCGGTGTACATAATCCAGCGATGAGCGTTGCCCTCTGCACTCGTACTTGGGCCCACCTCGTCATTCAGTTCCTCCACGGATGCAGTTGCATGGCTCGACCCCCTGAATGTTGACATTTAGGTGTCATCATCATCATCATCATCAGCCTACGTTCGTCCACTGCTGGACATAGGCCTCTCCCATGGCACGCCACTGAGCACGATCCTCGGCTATTCTCATCCAGCTCTTGCCAGCCACCCTGCGAAGATCATCGCTCCACCGAGTCTGAGGACGTCCTACGCTACGTTTGCCGATCCGTGGTCTCCACTCAAGAACTCGTCTACCCCAACGGTTATCGGTTCTTCGGGTTATATGGCCGGCCCATTGCCACTTCAGCGTGCTAATGCGGTGGGCTATGTCGATAACTTTGGTTCTCTGTCGGATCACTTCGTTACGAATTCTATCTTTCAGAGAAACTCCGAGCATAGCCCTTTCCATAGCACGTTGAGCAACTTTAAATTTGTGGACCAGCCCTAACGTGAGCGTCCATGTTTCGGCACCGTATGTCATGACGGGTAGGACGCACTGATTGAAGACTTTCGTCTTTAGACTCTGTGGAATTGGTGATGTGAAGACTTGACGCAGTTTCCCATACGCTGCCCATCCCAACTGTGTACATTTAGGTGTATCGTTGTTGTTTTTGTATTCTGTAACTTTATACGGGGCGTCTCTGACCATGGAGCTTTAAAAACAAGGTTCAATTCCACTCGCTAAACCGAGCTACTTCTGTTCGTCAACTTTTTAAAATATGACCACTTAAATACTAAATTAACAGCACATTGATGTATATTTGTCTTAGAGATTTCAAATAAATTTCAAAAGTATTTAAAACATTTAGTTACATTTGAAATTTACCACGAGCTTTGCGGTGAAGGAAAACATCGTGAGGAAACCTGCACAAACCTGCGAAGCAATTCAATGGTGTGTGTGAAGTTCCCAATCCGCACTGGGCCCGCGTGGGAACTATGGCCCAAGCCCTCTCATTCTGAGGGGAGGCCTGTGCCCTGCAGTGGAACGTATATAGGCTGGGATGATGATGATGATGATTTAAATACCAAGACACAGCGATAACAATGTCCGATACATTGATTAATTGAGTATTATTTGAAAATGTTACAAAACAAAAGTAGCTTAGTTATGCTAGTAGAATCGAACTATTTGGGTGTTCTAATAATCTACTTTATTGTCTCGTCAGTCATGCGTTAAAAAGGGGGTGGTTAACCCTCCGTTTAGCGTCTCGAGTACCTACCTACTTATCTAAGGTTATCAAAGTTCAGATTCGGATATAGGTAAATTCCATGTAAATTCCAAAGAAGACGGTATTTTCCTTATGAAGCCGATGTATCGTACAAACATTTTTAATCATCACTATCTCGGACCACTCTCAGAATGGTCTTTTACCGAAGTTCATTCGCGGGCTCAGTTAAGACTAATTTTTACACGTTACAATTCAAATACAATACAAATACAGATATGTTTATTTTGCATACAATGTGGTACATAAAGTGGGCAATAAAGTTGTACACGTTTCACACATTTTAATGTCAATAAATTCTAAATTGAGGCTAAAACTGTTTATTAAAATATCGAAAATACAAACTGAGACATGGATGCACAGAAAAACCAGAAAAAGAGACCAGCGCTGGGAATCCATGTGCATCCATGTCTCAGTTTGTATTTTCGATATGGTTTCACGGGATACCCGTAAAAGTAACAAATTTGGAGTTGAAATAAAAAATACAAAAAGACTCCAGATAACCAATCATAGTTTATTAAAATGTAAAATACAATGTCCCAATTAATATAAAAAAATAAACAAAATCGATTAATAAATAAATTATTCACATGTCATAGCTACAATCATCATTTAAATTTAAAATAATCAAAATAATCGTCAACCGAGTAAAAACAATCCTTTATTAACCATTTCTTAAGTCTACTTTTGTCAAGATTCTGTAAAGGAAAAGAAAAAAGAATGTAAAAAAACGCATTTATAATTTAAAACATAAATAGATAGATAGATAGAAACTATAGTCATCATAACAAAAAAAACATTAGATAAAAACAAAGGAATAAACGTTAAGAAGAAAAAACATGTTAACAATCATACAGAGAACAAAAAGTTACAAAACAGATATAGAGAAACCACATTGTAGTACAGGGAGCCATGTTATGTAATGAAGATACGGCGCTGACTCAGATAACTCTCACTCGTCAAACTGAACGACATTAGTTAAGTAACTTTTAAACATAATCACTTTAAAGTTTATTCGGAGAAGCAATGTAAAGCAAAAATTTGATACCTAATTTATTAATTGGGTTTTAGGGTGACCCGGTATGTAGATACCAAATTATGAAATTACATCCAAACCCTTGTAGACATTTTAGTAAGACTACAAAAATGCACACACACACGCAAACACAAATAAATAAAAATTCGTTAGGTACTTCGTAGTTTGAAATATTTTTCAAAATTCGCTATAAGTACTTAATGCACCGATGCATGCAAAATTGGATGTGTAATGATCGGTATAACATTTGATATCATGTCATGGACAGGGATATTTGGAAATAATTCCGATCCGCATTAGCGATCCCTTCAAATAGCGAACCTACTGTGTTAAAAATAAAGTTGTGTTAAATACTTGTGATGTATACATATCATTTAATAATATTGTAAATCTGTTTTAAAAAAAAATATTTCTTGCCGGATTCTTCTCAGCAGAGGTTTTTCCGAACCGGTGGTAAATTTTTTTGTGACGTTCATAAGTGCTTGTTATAGCCTAAATTGAATAAAGATATTTTGACTGACTTTGACTTTGATATAATTTCAAAGGACAGGAGCTTCACAGAACTTTTTTGTAAAATAAACTTAACCTAACCTAACCCAAAGTACATCAAATCGAATTAAAAAACAATAGAAATAAGTTTGGTTTTTAAAATAAATCGCCATATATGAAATGAAAATTATATCAATTGTATTAAATATTAACTTTACGATATTGAACATAAATGCATCACTATAACGTTTGTATGGTAGCCGGTATCGGGCAGATTTCTTCAAGGAAAACGAAATTGATCTTTACACAGCATAAATAAAAATCCTGACATTACTCATGAGTAGCTAGCTACTTGCATGATAATTGATTGTATGTTCCTAACGTATAATACATATTCTACGCCGTGTTTTTTTTGATTTCCGTTAACTTCGACAGACGGCTCAGTTCATTAGAACTTGTCTGATTACTGACTTTTTCATTACTTTTTCCACCCACCGGTTTAGATTTTAAAGGGGGGGGGGGAGAGGGACGCTTGATTTTAATGAAAATTTGCATTTTAATGTTGAATATTTTGCAAACAAATCACTGAATCGAAAAATCGTTTTAGCAACCTTTAAAAGACCTATCCAACGATAACCCACACTACAAGATTGGATGAGAAAAAAAATTACCCTCACATTACGTCTATGGGAGGTACTCTAAGTAAGTTGCAGATGTTTATGGGCGGTGGTGATCTCTTACCATCAGGAGACCCACTTGCTCGTTTGCCATCCAGTCGAATAAAAAACTAAAGTTAACAGAAATGAGAAATGACACGTTGTATAATGCATAATACAATTAATATCATGTACATACATACAATATTAAGAGATCGTGAGTTTCGCTTATTAGGCCGATCTAATAGGTACACGGGTATCGTTAAAATTGCAAACTAACTGCTAGTGCTGACTTTAATGGTTCCGTATCTTAGTTGGCAAAAACAAAACCTTTACACAGTTTACTTAGATACAGTCGAGTTCATGAACTTTTTAGCAAAAATTTGATCAAAAATATCTGAACACGCCTCTACGCCGTTGACAATAGAGCCGACCAAAAGCAGACCAAAAAGCTGGCAGCTATCTCTTGCGATTTGCCATCACTACCTAGTTGCATAGAAAAGTGGATACTTATGTTAGGGCACCGACTGTACTATTATTATTTCGGATATTTACACCCTGTTGCTGTCTCTGTTTGTTTTGTTCGAATAGACAGAGACGGCATCACATTTATCCGTCAAATAAAATTAGTCAATGGGTGGTGAAACAGCCCCTTAATATTTATACCGAACTGGCTATCGCCCGCGGCTTCGCCCGCGTGGAGTTCGTTTATCGCGCGCAACTAAACCCTCGGGAACTGTGCATTTTCCGGGATAAAAAGTACCCTATGTCACTCTCTGGCCCATAAACTATTTCTTTGCCAAAAATCACGTCGATCTGTCGCTCCATTTCGACGTGAAAGACGAACAAACATACAAACACACACACTCGCATTTATAATATTAAAGGGCCTGTTTCGCCACTTGTTGACTAACTTTAAGTGTCAGATAAAAGTAATGCCGTCTTTGTTTATTCGGACAAAAGAAACAGAGACAGCATCACTGACATCCGTCACTTAAAGTTAGTCGCCGAGTGGTGAAACAGGCCCTAAGTATGGATTCCTCCCCGTAACAACCCCCGCTCGTTCAACTCCAGAGCCATCAAAGACACGCATTACAGAGACATTGACCCGAAACCCCGTTAAGTACTTAATCTCATAATTTCTTAAGTAAACAAGAATCACTCTGTTTGGATATACCCTATGACCTGCAGGGCTACTACGAAACTCGAAGTTCGTGTCGTGCGGTCCCTCTGACACTTATGCTATTTAATACGAGAGCAAGAGGGACGGTACTATACCAGTAATTCGCGATTAACCAATGCCCACTGCGGGTGTACTAAACCTTTGAGGCAGCCGGCGACGCATTCGGCACGCGACCTTGTACAATTATCGAAAATACAAACTGAAATATAGATGCACAAAAAAACCAGAAAAATAAGACCAGCGCTATTGGTTTCGATATAAGTTTTACGGGATGATTTGATTAATTTGATTAAGTTATATGTGAGTAGGTATTATTTTTTAATTGATTTAAAACCTTCGCGCGCAGCACTAGAGTTCAATGTTGCTTGGTGGTGCTCGGTGATTTTGCTAATAGAAATTACGTAGGAAAGAAAGAAAAAATGTTTATTTTGGCTCCATAAGTACCACCTAAAACTAAGACTAAAACTAGCACTAAAACTATGATACTTGGTGACACGGTAGGCATATAAAATGGCGGCTTTCGTCATCATCAAAAAAGAGAACCTTCTGTACGTGTACTATTACTTATTCTGTGACCATACGAACTTCGAGTTTCGTAGTAGCCCTGCGGATCGTGTCGCGGGTTATCAGAAGCAGTGCTTTGTCTCTTCAGAGATGCAGTAGCGTAACGTGGGTATCAGGTATAATCCTAAGGACATTTCACAACCATAAAGTTTCTGAAGACTACTTATGTTTTTGCATTTTAGTCAGTAGTATTCAAAGTTTTAAAGGCAGCTGGGTATTTTAGAACTGGGGCGTTTTAAAAAAAAGTGTACCCTTCTTTTTTGAAATTTTGGAATAATATGGTTTTTCCTACTCAGAATCAAGAGCACAATCGCAATCTGAGTAGGAAAAGCTATTATTTTATCCAAAATTTCAATAAAAGAAAAGGTACTTAAAGTTTAACGCCCACTTACTAAAGGACCTTTACCCCACCTGATAGTGCAGAATGGAGTTTTCTTCGGAAATTCACTCTTCATTTCTACAAGTCGAATTACTAATACTATTTTTGTGCGATAAGGATAATAAATTAGCTATTGACTTCCATTCAAACATAGTGATTACTTGATTAGGTATTGAATACAGATGTGCCCTGTCCGAGTGGAGACAGAGGTTATTGTGTTCTTTAACATCAATATATTTGCTGGGGGCCTTAAGAGCGTTTATACCTGCTGAGCTGGCAACGTTGCCTTTTTGTTACTTTTCTTCTTTTTTTTTTTTTTTATTCGACTGGATGGCAAACGAGCAAGTGGGTCTCCTGATGGTAAGAGATCACCACCGCCCATAAACATCTGCAACGCCAGGGTATTGCAGATGCGTTGCCAACCTAGAGGCCTAAGATGGAATACCTCAGGTGCCAGTAATTTCACCGGCTGTCTTACTCTCCACGCCGAAACACAACAGTGCACAGTGCAAGCACTGCTGCTTCACGGCAGGTTTAACGAGCAAGATGGTGGTAGCAATCCGGGCGGACCTTGCACAAGGTCCTACCACCTGCATTATTCTCGATTATTCCATAAAAATTGAATGAAAATTAATAATGTTGTCTGATAGAACCCTTCTTAATATATAAGTTAATGTGTCTACTCCAAAACTCCAATAATTGTTCGTGATAGACTTTTATATTCCTTAAAAACGAATAAATGCTTATGACCGGTTATTGGAGTAGACACATTAACTTATATGTTAAGAAGGATTCTACCAGACAACATTACTAATTTTCATTCAATTTTTATGGAATAATCGAGATAAACTAACAAAAACGCAACGTTGCCAGCTCAGCAGGTATAAACCCTCTTAATATCGATACTAATTTCAAGTAATTACGTTATACAATAACTAGCTTAAGCTCGCAGCTTTACTCGCATTATAAATACCTTCTCAGGAAACTGTTGAATGTCCCTAAGGCACTTGTCTCACCGCCGGCGAGGAAACGATTGGCTATCGACTATTTTTTTGCTCAAGAAACGAACAGAAGATATAAGATCCTGTGTGAGTAAAAGAGACATATATATTAATAGTTGATCGCTGGCTGTTCACACTGTCGGCGAGAACTCGCTCTTACATCTTTTGTCGCAGCGACAAGAGCTATAAAACTCGCTGAGCTATAAATACTCGCTCAGCGATGTCAGCTTGGCGGCCGCCCCGCACGAGCGAGTCGAGTGGAGCGAGTAATCGCCCGTCGCACGCGAACACTCGCTTACAGCCGAGCGACAAAACTACACTCGCTTCTCGCTGCTCGCCCACTCGTTTCTAGTTACTCGCTCTACTCGCTTCTCGCTCATCGTCGGCGGTGGGACAAGTGCCTAACACTGGCATCAATAGGTAGAATTTATAGTTTCTTATTTTATATGAAGACGTAGCTGTTGTTCACGACTCCGTTTGTGAAGGATTCGTTTATCGCTATCCCGGGGAATTATCAATTTTCCGGGATAAAAATTATCCTATGTCCTTCCCCGGGACTCAAACTATCTGCACATCGAATTTCGTCTAAATCGGTTCAGCGGCTTAGACGTGATGAGGTAACAAACAAACAGACTTTATGTCTATTAATTATTACTTGTTCCTACTTGTTACCCGTGACTCCGTCCGCGTAGAATTCGGTTATCCCTATTCCGCGGGAACTATGCAATTTTCCGGGATAAAAACTATTCTATGTCCTTCTCCGGGACTCAAACTATCTGTATACCGAATTTCATCTAAATTGGTTCGGTGGTTTAGACATGATGAAGTAACAAACAAACAAACAGACTTACAAACTTTCGCATTTATTATTGGTGGGATTGAGTGTACGTTGTAAAAAAGTAATATTGTTGTTTTGTATAGAACGTCGTTCTGCTCGGGTGGCTAAACATCTCGTGTCGTGGCTTAAATTGTTTTAGTCCCTAGTTGAACAACCTACTATTAATTATTTTGTTCGTTTTCCTTTCAAACTTTATACATACATATAACTTGATACGCTTTGCGCTTTAAATGATGATATAGACATGAAAGCAAAATATTATATTCGCGATAGAAAAACTGCGTCATCTAATCAGGCACGTGCTAGAGGGTAGCCCGATAACCCTGAGTTATTTATTATATTAACCAATTAGCACATAAATATCAAATGATATCACTTAGGCTTAGCATGGGCTTAACGCGAGCGGTTTAGTTACAGTTGAAGTCATATTTCTTATGTACCTTGTTTTTTAACAAGCTTTTATTTAGTTTCATCTATCCCATTGTCTGTCTGTCTGTAATCAAATCTTGCAAGTTAAATTCGACCAGCTTCCAGTGGTTGGATTGACTTGAAATTTGATATACTTATGCAAATTGCGTGACAATACAATCTGGTAGTGACATCCTGTCAATTCTTCAACGATTAATGGCATCGACTTGAAATGTGGTATGCAAATGTAGTTTGGGTGACAATACAAGTACAGTCAACAAAAAGTACAGTCAGCAAAAAAGGCTTATTAAAAATGAAATTTTTAGCAAAATATCATCGTATTAAGTATATCAAAATACAACTGTGAATTTTGACATTAACAGGTTTAGTTGATTTCAAAAAGTTATCATAAATGTCACATACTTAATCATACTAAATAACAATTTCTGTTTTCACAATTTGAACCGAACATCAATCAAGTAAGTTATAAGTTGAAATTATTATTTTTGTGCCCTCAAGTGAGGACCAGGGGATCCAGGAGGAAGTTCTGTACGAACATGCGACCAATATTTAATACAAGCTGTTGATCGCTACTTCGCCCCTGTTCCAATTTTTAATTTTATTTGTCCATTTGTATTTGTCCTGCCAACAACGACAACAACAAAAAAAAACCGATTTGGTGCCCCGTCGTTCGTAACTTATGCGTACATACATTTCGGCGATACTCTCGTTCGTAATTCCTTATTTACAGCCCTTAAGTCACAATTTACTATCTACATCTAGCTCTTCATGGTTTCTCGGAATTGTAAAGTAAACTGTACCCCACTACCATGAGTTTACAATGACCGTACTCGATAGCGACAGTGTAAATTATTAATTTGTATGGAGAATTGTACAGCGCCTCTAAAAATAATTTACGCCGTCGCTATCGAGTACGGTCACTGTAAACTCATGGTAGTGGTACTGATGGTACCAAAAGGCGTTAAGAGTTATATTAATGAACTGAAACATTACTTTGTTAACCCGCGACCTTATGATAGAGCTACATTTAAGTAAGAAATGTGTAAAAGCAGTACACGCGGACATTTTAGCTCACCCACCGGTAAATATATATAGTCATCCGGTGTGAGTAATGCTGGCAAACATGATCCCTGTATTTGGGGTAAGGGAAGGGATCCAAGTTGTTGACCGGATATTGACATGGAAGGTATCGGGGCATCATATTGTTAACGAGGCTAATATGAACTATTAAGGTTGTTTATGGGAGCGAGCGAAAGTAGTGTGTGTATGTCTCAATAGTAATACTTAGGGAGATAATGTGTATTTTATCATCATCATCATCAGTTGAAGACGTCCACTGTTGCACAAAGGCCTCCCAGTGGAGTAGGGTGGGTATAGCCGCCCGGGGCGGAAGAAAATTCGGCCGCCCTCTTATTTAGGATACTCATTCTAATCAGTCCGAATCGTAGGTGCGACATTTTGTTTTGTTATGGAATTATCACCATCATCCCAGCCTGTACACGTCCCACTGCTGGGCACAGTCCTCTCAAAATGAGAACACTTGAGCCGCAGTCTTGGGAACTTCACACATACTATTAAATTTTTATGGTATTTTGCCGCCCCCTTAATATGCCGCCCGGGGCGGACCGCCCCCCCGCCTCAACTACGGCCCTGAGGCCTCCTCCTTAGAACGCCACAATGAACGACAACTCGCCACTCTCACGATGTCGTCAGACCAACTAGTGAGAGCCTGCCAACGCTTTTTTTTTTTATACGACTGGATGGCAAACGAGCAAGTGGGTCTCCTGATGGTAAGAGATCACCACCGCCCATAAACATCTGCAAACCAGGGGAATTGCAGATGCGTTGCCAACCTAGAGGCCTAAGATGGGATACCTCAAGTGCCAGTAATTTCACCGGCTGTCTTACTCTCCACGCCGAAACACAACAGTGCAAGCACTGCTGCTTCACGGCAGGATTAGCGAATGCTTCGTCTTGTTTCGTTGTGGCATTCTAAGGAGTAGGTCTTTGTTTAGCAATGGACGTCTTCCGGTTGATGATGATGATGATACAATAGAATATAATTATACAATGACTCTTTATTGTACACCAGAAATAGTAAGCGATACAGAAAACAGGTACACACGAGCGTCTCTACCAGGCAACCTTTTTTTACAGAAAGAAGGAAGGACTAGTTTACAGCAGGTGGTGCTACGGGGTACGTATTATATTGTATAAATTAAAAATACATATCGGTTGAAATACCGAAAATTATAAAATATAATGCATCAAAATATAAAGTTATTTGACATAAGTTCTAAACGCATAAGCTTGAAATGCATAGTGGTCAAAATATATAATATTTACAATGCATAATGGTTCTTAGTCATATGGCAAAAAATGCATATATCGATGCCTTAGTTCACACTCGTACTAATTAAAAAAAAAACAAATTTAACTTTCTTATTGCCATATATATTAAATGAGATTCTGCGTCGTTTGCTCTTCTCAGAAATCTGTAAAGCCTTCTGCTTCTATTAAAAACAATGTGACACCATAATACTAACTGCGACGTATTTTTTTTTTTTTTTTTTTTATTCGACTGGATGGCAAACGAGCAAGTGGGTCTCCTGATGGTAAGAGATCACCACCGCCCATATGTGTGCGTATAATATGTATACGTATGCGTGTAATATTATACTAAAACCCATAATTTTTTTAAATGTTATGAATGTATACTATAAGTGATTTAAGGTTGATAGGCTTAAATTAAAAAAAAATACATCAATCCTGAGAACATTAAGTCCCATCGAAAAGTTATACTTTCTTGTCTGCAATAATAAATTAAGTAGTTTTAGTACAAAAAAAATTGGGACACGTTTGTCAGAAGTGTTTTTATAAATCGATTAAAGACACTTCTGGTTGAACTTGTTATCTGCCCAAACATGTTAAGCCATTTTAATACGATCTGTTATAAAATGTATTGAAGATACAATTTTATTGTAAGTGCCGATGGTTAAATTGTATCCTATTATTTTATTAAGCTTTCATGCGTTTACTTCTTTTAAAACGTTTTCGTCCAATATAATAACATCTTGCGAGGTTTATTTTGTTATTTAAATGTTTATTTTGACGAGTCATATTCTTTACTGATTCATACTATAGTACTTCGCTAATGTCTTAACTGCATTGATTTCATACTTTTGACGTGCACACTTGTATTAATTGAGAGGGCGGGCTACTTAAACATTAATTTTCAGTATAAAGACTTTATAATTGTAAATAAATATTTGACATTGCGAAGTTAGTCATTTTAACTGTACATGTATTTCGACCAATATGAAAAACGTGCTTTATGAATTTTGATTGTTATTTAACCATTATATTTTATAATTTTCGGTATTTCAACTGTATGTATTTCAACCGATATGTGTTTTAAATTTATACATTATAATACGTACCCAATGGGGGGAGGCCTTTGATCAGCAGTGGGACAGAATCGGCTGATGACAATAATAATAAAAATCAAAATTCAAATTCAAATGATTTATTCAGTAAATAGGCCGCAATGGGCACTTTTACACGTCATTTTTTTAAACTACCAGCGCTTTCGGAAAGACCATCATTGCCAAGAAGAATGCGCCGCAAGAAACTTGGCAGAAAGTCATTTTTTCATAAAAATATAATTACAAATAAAATACTTAAAAACTATATTATACAATTAAAGAAAAAAAAATACAAAAAATATAATAAAAGAAATACAGGGATGTATGGGTCCTTAGTTACAATACTAAACACTAACTATATCTAAACTATCTACGTTCAGTGGAAGTGTAGAATGCTTCCACCGTCATAAATTTTAAAATAATAATAACAATAATTTAGTTCTGAAATATACATTTCAGGTCAAGTACCATTAAGCTTTTGGATTTCGAAGGCAAGTTCACGTCTGCCGCCCCCAAAGTTAGCTCACACGCACTCATGTCATGCTCTGAAAGCAGAGCGGTACCGAGGACATGGTATTGCTTCCGTTCCCATAAGCTGCATAAGCAATAATGTATTTATTTAATGTATTTAATCGTACTTCAATCATTTCTCCGTTAGTACGTTTGACTTCTACAGGTTACAAATACCCTATCAACAAGTTCTAGGTAGGTACGCATTGTAAAGACAAAATTTCATTATCTGCGCCTGACTCAATATTTTAGCAAGATGCTATACCGTCGTGATGTCTTCTCGTTCAAAATTCCTCGTTCAATACTATCTTAGATTAGTCTTCGACCAGTGTGTGTTCAGTGATGGCCTAATATTATGGTTTTTATTTATTTATTGTAGGTACTGAAGAAATAAATTTATTCAAGGCTTTATAGCAAATTCATTTATTATTATTATTATCAACACAAAATATACATAGATCAAATGATAGAAAAATTAACCTAAACTTATAATATAACCTACAAACTAAGACCTAAACTACTTACAACCTAAAAACCACCATTCCGCGTCGTACCCGGCTCAAAGGTGCCCATAATGCCAGCCGCATTTCCCCGCTGTATGGCCAGCGCCACCTGCTGAACCAGGTACGACCCGGAGCGGGGGTCGCAACCCCTGTCCCGTAGCCTACGGCCCAGCTCCCACACCAAAGACTTCGCTTCAGCCCCCCAAGGACCAGCCGTCTCGACCGCAAAAGGCACGAAGTCATACGTTGGCTCCAAAGCTGAGTACTTGAGGTGCTTAGATCGCGCGGCATTCTCAGCCGCGGCTCCAGCTGACCTCGACGTACAACCCAAGTGAGATGGCGCGAAGGTACTCACGCACGTCGCATCCCACAAGAGGCAACGTCCCCTCTGCCAAGGAACCAACGTAAGCCCATCCGGCCTCTTGCCGCTTTATTAAATTAAATCACATTAGCATTACATTATAATCATAACAAATTATAACAATTAAATTTATTTATTGTATAAGTCATGTATATAAAAATATTCCGATGTTAAGTGCAATTAGGTCGATCCGTCACGCCCTGTGAGGACACACAATAACAAATTTAATTTAATTTATAAATATTACATTACTGTGATAAAGAATACTAAATCTATTTGTTTCTATTTAGCCATTGGCCTCGACTGTAGGATTTATTTATTAAAATAGATTGCACTTTACGACAGGGTGCTAACTCCTTTACACTTTTAAAGTTAACCCATGGTGATATATCGAGACAAAGACACGGGAAAAAACTAATATTGTAACACCATACGCCGCCAGACGGCGCTAGCAGTACTGCGCCGCACGGAACGGCCAAGGTTCAACCTGCGCGGACGGCCAGCAGATGGCGCCACCAGGCAAATTAGATCGCGCTATCGTTTGATCGAGACAGAATAATGACCTCAAGACAGCCCGGCAAATTTATTAAGTGCATTAGGGCCTACACATCAGCACGCTACGGTTGAGTCGTTTTAGTGTCTAGTGTTATATATCGCTGTCCTTGTCGCTAGGATACTCCTACCTCAGTTGGGATATTCTGGAGCAAGTACGGTATAGTTCAAAAGTGTATTAGTTCTGTCCCAATAAATTGTCCACAACGTAACGATCGTGGTTTGACTCACTTCGTCGTCCCTCGCCGCTTCCCCGTCTTACAATATATAATTAAAGACCTTACTAGGGATGGACATAAAAAAAAACATCGATGTTTTTTTCGATGCAATGCATCGTAAAGTAGCATCGATGTTATATCGATGTTTCCATACATCGATTGTTTTTTCCATACACATGTTTAAGGTTTTTTAAAGTGACTTTTTTATAAATTCATCTATATACTCGTGCAGTGTACCAACTTTGACACCGCACTGGACTGGCTCGATGTTGGTAAAGAGACTTGCTATGTATATTCATACAGTGTAGCTACCAACTTCGTTCGACGTTCGACCCAGTGCAGTGTCGTGTCGTATCGTTGCTCGCGTGAAAACGCTCTAACGTTGACTTATAGACCTACGGCTACAAAGTTATCTGACCCGGTGATGAATGTGGAACTACAAACGTCAATCATAGAAAAATGTCAGGCTAGCATTGCCAAGATGCGATCACAGCGCCGCCGTCACCGGCTCAGATAACTTTGTAGGTCTATAATTGTAATTATTACGTTCCGATTCACGAAACGAATTTGCATTTTCGTTTCGATGCATCGATTAAAAAACATCGATATTTATTCGATGTTGAGGTAATAACAATACATCGGTTCAATACGATACATCGTTAATAAACATCGAGTGTTTAAAATACATCGATGTATATCGTCCACCTCTACACCTTACTTAAGTATCTAATAAAACACCAACAGTTACCGTTATACTCCGGTAAGTGCCACGAGTATATTATTATATTAAACACAAAATTACTACTACTTATAGACTGTATTGAGGTTTACGTTCTGTCTGTTCCATAGGTATCATTTTCCTTTGGCGCAAAAAACTTTCTTTCTAACTACAGCAATTTAATAAATTGGTTGTCAAACGAAAATAAATTATTAATAGATTTCATTTCGATTTAATGTTCAAAGATGGAAAATTGTGTTTGCTCTAATAGCCCTAAACGTAACATTAGTCCTGTCTCTGTTACAGGTAAACAGTTATATGTATACAAGTTATATACAAAGATAAACGGATCATATACACACAATCATACACAGACAATCATGTATTGTTTACTGAATAAATGATGACTATGTCTATGTCTATATAGAAATCAAAACAATATAGGGTGTCTCTGATGATGGGACTTTAAATTTAAGGTTGGATTCTACTCGCATAACTAAGCTACTTTTTAACCCCCGACGCAAAAAGAGGGGTGTTATAAGTTGACCGCTATGTGTGTCGGTCTGTAGCACCGTAGCTCTTAAACGGGTGAACCAATTTGAATGCGATTTTTTTTATTTGGAAGGGTTTCTAGCGTTGGTTCTTTGAAGTGACAATGTCGGGGGTTTTTCCAACTTTTTGATGGTGAGGTTATGTTTTGTAACATTTTCAAATACCTAACTTGAATTTAGATCATTTATTAATCCTCAACGACATAATAATAATAATAATAACGATCATTGTCCCGATAGTCGTTTCGGCAAACGGTCTAATAGCGAAGAGTCTCGACCAACATCTCAAGAGACTCTCGCTAGATGGCTGGATCAAGGGCCAGATATAGAAGGCGGTACTTCTGGACACGGCACGCATCGTCCGGAGGTTCCTCACTCTGCGGCCCTGACCACCGGTAGCTTGGGCCCTGCCCCGTTACCGGCGGCAAACTAGGTTAGGTTTTTATAATATTTTTATTTTGTATGTACTTTTCCGTATTTTACTTTTTAGAACTATTATAAAAACCAAAACCTAAGAATGAAAGAATAGTAATAATAATTTATTTATTCAGACAACTTGATCCAAAAATTTTGTTAGTATTTCCTAAAGACTATGTTAGTAATTATAGCTAGTCAGTGAAACATAGCCCAACGCATTAGCACTCTGAATTGGCAATGGGCCGGCCATATAACCCGAAGAACTGATAACCGTTGGGGTAGACGAGTTTTTGAGTGGAGACCACGGATCGGCAAACGTAGCGTAGGACGTCCTCAGACTCGGTGGAGCGATGATCTTCGCAGGGCGGCTGGCAAGAGCTGGATGAGAGCGGCCGAGGATCGTGCTCAGTGGCGTGCCATGGGAGAGGAATATGTCCAGCAGTGGAAGAACATAGGCTAATGATGATGATGATGATGATGATTAATCCTCAAAGTTTAATCGTTTAATAAATGTTGGTACCTATCGGATAGGATATAGCGGTGTTATCGCTGTCTCTTGGACGGGGGCATTTAAATATTTTTTGTCATTTTTGACATCTATAAGATCCAGATGTATCAGTGTGCTGTTAATTTGGTATTGTGCATACATCGAAAATCATAATTAAATCTGCATGAAAAAAATAAATTAAAAAGTTGACGAACATAACCTTACCAACAAAAAGTTGGAAAACCCCCGATTTTCTCACTTCAAAGTTCAATATCTCAAAAATGGCTGAACCGATTTTGATAAAACATATCTAAGGACCATCGCTAGAAAACCTGCTTTCAATAAAAAAAACCGCATTCAAATCGGTCCCCCGTTTAAGAGCTACGGTGCTCTTGGTGTAATATTGAAAAAAAAAAACCATTTTTACGGTTCCGTTCCCAAAGGGTGCCAACGGGACCCTATTACTGAGATTCCGCTGTCTATATGTCTGTCTGTCCGTACGTCTCTATCTTTTGAGCCGTAATGGACACTAGCCGCTTGAAATTTTCACAAATTATGTAGATATTACTGTGGCCGCTATAGTGGATATAACAACAAATAGTAAAAATGAAATAAAGTTAACATTGGTCACAAGAAACAAGTTATTTCAGCATTTTTTGGTTGCTATACGGCCAAGGCCAAGGTGATAGCTAGCAGTTGCTAGGGGCAACGCGATTGACCCTATGCCATTGTTATTTGCCAGGGGAAAAAGTACAGACAGCAAAAAAAGCTTGTATTAGAATTTTGAACAAAAAGTTATTAGGTACTGAACTGTTTTTGAAACATAGTACGGAGGTACGGGACCCTTCATGAACGGGTCCGACTCGCAGTTGACCGATTTTTTCACATGATATTACGAGTATTAGCTAACAAGTAATAAGTAATTCGAAAGCTTCTGAATTCCTTCCAATTTGACCTAATACCCGACTGTTTACAAAGTGTCACTTGATACAAAGAGCTGTCAGATACGTTGAGCAAATTGCTTGACGTTGTCAGATAGGAAGCCGGGTAGTGACTACGACGTATCTAAATTAGGATAAGTGACGTGAAATAAACTGTCATCAAGTTATAAGTAGCGCCACGAGAGTTGACTTGAATGATTACACACACTGTTACAAGAACACAAGAAGTACTGACTGCAGAAAAGTGGAGTGTTAGAAACAATAATTTTTGGGTGTAGTCACATCTATCAGCATTGAATCGCATTTTGTAGTACAAAAACGCAATATTGTATGAAGATGAAATTCCATGTATATTCTTATACTGTCCAGGCTATTCGGTTGTGGAACTCCTTACCGAATGACTTACGACGCGCAAAGTCTTTGTCACTATTTAAATCTATGGCTATCTATCACTATCTGTCATCTTGTAATTATTAGCCTTATTATAATTTATTTATTTATTTGTTGCTGTTTATCTCACTACCTATATTTATTTTGGACGTATATTATATGTACGATATAATTATGTATGTATTCGTAGATGTATTGCTGTTACGTTTAAATTTTCTGATCTACTTTTGATGCACCACCTGTTGTAAACTAGTCCTTCCTTCTTTCTGTAAAAAAGGTTGCCTGGAAGAGATCGCTCTTAAGCGATAAGGCCGCCTATTGCTCACCTTGTAATTTTAATAATTTGTTTTCTGTATCGCTTACTATGTCTGGTGTACAATAAAGAGTCTTTGTATTGTATTGTATTGTAAGATGCGTCTGCATCAATTCACTCTTCCGCATGCGGACGTACTTTATACAATATTGCGTTTTTGTATTACAAAATGCGATTCGATGCTGATAGATATGTGACTTCACCCAAACTACTTTGTTTTTAACCTCCGACGCAAAAACTGGGATGCTATTAGTTTGACCGCCATGTGTGTCTGTGGCACCGTAGCTCGTAAGCGGGTGGACCGATTTGAATGCGATTTTTATTTGAAATTAGGTTTTCTAGCGGTGGTTCTTAGACATGTTTCATCAAAATCGGTTTAGCTGTTTTTGATATATTGAACTTAAAAGTGACGAAGGTTTTCCAACTTTTTGTTCGTTACGTTATAAATGAATCTATTCATATTTTTGAACACTAGAATAAATATAAATTTTCAAAAGCATTTAAAGACCTAGAAAGACAAACACTGGTAGCTGAAAATCGTTATAAGAATCAATTGACATCAAGGTTTATAAACTATTAATCACAAAGTTACTCGTCTCAAACCAAAAAACGCTATCTTGCTTCTGTAAGGGGAGCTGTAATGAGGGCTATCGCGAATGAATTCGCCGCTAGAGGCGCTAGTGTAGCGTGAGGTCTCCGAAATGTCAAATCTCATAGTTTTTTGGGTGAGCTACGCGGGTTTATTTATAATTAGAATAATTTTGTGAATATTTTGCAATATCTGAAATTAATTATGGCAAATATGCGTTCCGGGGCAATGAATGTCTGTGTTTTGAGACAGTTTTGTCTTTCAGAAGCCTTTGTCCTCCCTTTTTTCCGAACAAAACAGGGACTATGCAACACTGTGGCATGCTCGATATTTATATGGTACGGTTTAAGGTGTATTAAATATGATTTAATCTAAACTTTGTTTTCACGCCCGTAATAACAGACTTTGAAAGCCATACTTAAAAACCTCACGCAACAGTGCGCCATCTAGTGAGACAAAAAACGATAGCCCTCATTGAATTTGTTCATGTAAAGACTCATGTCGCTAGTGACAGCAAACAAACCATTTAAGGAGTAACTTCTTTATAATCTTAAAGTGGGTGACAGACGTACGAGCTAGTACGCGTACTTATGGCTCGTCCACCTTTTTCGCCTGTGTGTCATCGTAAGTACGTGGACTTTACAATCGTAGGCGACCCAACCAGTTTGAAATCTTGCTCGTGGCTCGCAAACTTAAAAACTGCGTACTTTAAGGTCGTACGTCTATCACCCACTTTAAAGCTGTAAGTATATAACCTCGTGCGGCCCGATCTGCAATAGAATATACACAATAAGTTCAAGGTTGTCAGGAATCTATGACAATGTAACAAAGTAAAAATTCTTTTATTTTTCTATTGTTTTACACCATGGCAGTTTGACTTTATTCTCGAAACAATTAGATTCTAATTGCTTTGTCAATTTTTTCTAAATATTTATATGGTGGGCTTCAGGAGGTTTGGTCTTAACTTATACTGGATATCCTAAATAACGACATAGGAACTTCAGGAGGTGCGTTTTCAATGCGTGAAAATGATAAACTTTACTAAATCTGAAAATTTTGGAGCACAAATGCTTCCTCTGTTTAATCCTCGGTTATAAGCTACGGATTATGATGTCATTATATGATTGCGAGCAATTAATCATCATGACGGACGCTACGTGAATTTCATGTTTGCCGGCGGTTATTGTTCAAGTGAATATTCTGTGGGGGTGGTAGGCTGTAAAACGTTATGACAGTATCCATAAGTGCAATTAACATACTGTTCTGCCTACGATATGATAATATGTGATACGTATACTAAATAGGTAGTATCGTACATAATGCAGATTACGTCTCAAAAGCAGGATTTAGACTAAAGTGAAACATAAATAACCAATAGGATGGTTTCTTGTGTAAAAAGAATATTCATAACGTAATTCCGTGCTAATATTGCACTTAAATTTGAAAGTTTCTGCCTGTTTGTTATCTCTTTACGCTTAAAGGTGCGACCAAACCGCTGCTTTTAAAAACGGTGACGGCACGGAATCGCAGTGACGCACCGTATGCGTATATATATATCTGAATTTTCCAACACTACGAAGAATAGACTTATTACTTCCTTTGCCTTTTTTCACCAGAAAAAGGAGCTCTCATAATTTTGACAACTTCTACGTCAGATTTACGTGATCTTTTTTTTTAATAGAGACTAGACAAAAGTAATGGATCTATTGTGTGGTAGTTTTGGAGTTATGCCCTCCAAGCACAAAGCACATCTTAGAGAATTTGTAATAAATAAATAATAATCGTAGCGAAATTTTAAAAAATATCAGCGTCTTTCTCTTTTCAACCAGAATACAGAGAACGAATCAAATGATAGTCTTAGAAATATGAAATCTTGTCAATTATTTTGCTCAGGTGCCTAGGTCTTGGGTGAGCAAACTAATTGTTTCAGTACATTGAAATTCGGGACACAGATAGCTTGAATCCCGGAAGGACATTATTATGTTTTATCCCGGAAAATTGCAGTTCCGCGGGACATCATCCCAGCCTATATACGTCCCACTGCTGGGCACAGGCCTCCTCTCAGAACAAGAGGGCTGGGCCATAGTTCCCACGCGGGCTGTGCGGATTGGGAACTTCGCACGCACCATGGAATCGCCGCTGGTTTGTGCAGGTTTCCTCACGATGTTTTCCTTCACCGCAAAGCTCGTGGTAAATTTCAAATGTAATTCCGCACATGAATTTCGAAAAACTCAGAGGTGTGAGCCGGGGTTCGAAACCACGACCCTCTGCTTGAGAGGCGATAGGTCAAACCATTAGGCCACCACGCGGGACAGCGAGAAACTAGTTCTACGCGGACGGAGTCACGGGCAACGGGCTAGTGTTTAAATAAACCTTTATTGAAAGCTTCCATAATGTGAATATCTCTTTTGCAAAAGCTTATTTTTTTTGTTTAGTAACATCTGCAATCGGTACATTAAACCATAAGTTTAATGTCGTATGGCGTTTGGAATGAGAAGTCCATTGACTGCTCTCTTCCTCATTAACTAAGTTTCACAGTTGATGTGGAAGAGCTTATTTTGATATTAATATTATGTGTATCTATAGGTACATGTAGAATTTTATCCTTAGACGGGTGGCGTTTGCCATGTTTTTATAACATAATTATATTTCTTTATCGACGTTCTGGAATTTGTTCGTACATGTAGTCTAACAGCTTTAAAATAAAATATTTTTATTCTCAGAAACTATTCTAAATTTGATGTAAATTTGATGTCAAACTTAATGAATTTTTGTGTAATAGTAGCAAAAATAAGTGTATTAAAAGTAAAATAATAAGTATACAAGCTCACGATGCTTATGTTAAATAGTTACAAAGTCGACACAAAAAGTAACAGCTGGTAACTGTGCCAACCATTCATATATGAATCATGTAATAAGTATGATATTAATTGTAGGGTATTTAAGTAGCGCCGTAAAAAACTTTTTGAAATTATGAACACTTTTTTTTTTATACGGCTTAGGGTAAAAAAAATACAAATCCTACCACTTCCTCCATAAGTCCCCTCCAATTAAACATTTTTTTATTTAATTATATCTAGCCCTATACATGTACGAAATTATTTTTGAAATTTGTCACGAGCTTACGATGGAAACGTCGTGGCGAAACCTGCACAAACCTGCGTGCAATTCAATGGTGGTTTTTTTTTTTTCTTTATTCGACTGGATGGCAAACGAGCAAGTGGTTCTCCTGATGGTAAGAGATCACCAACGCCCATAGACACCTGCAACACCAGTGGTGTTGCAGATGCGTTGCCAACCTAGAGGCCTAAGATGGATTACCTCAAGTGCCAGTAATTTCACCGGCTGTCTTACTTTGTGCTGTGTCACTGTGTGTGTGAAGTTCCCAAAACACACTGGGTCAACGTAAGGCCAAAAGGCCCATTCTGAGAGGAGGCTGTGCTCGGCAGTGAGAAGTATATCGGCTGATGATGATGACGGCTGATAATACATTTTTTTCCATTACGACAAAGTACGAAAATAACTTGAGTAGAAAGGTTGAAAGCATTTCCTCGCCCCAAGCTATGGAAGGTACAGTCAGCACTATAAAGTTGCTATTTCTGGAGAAAACGAATATCTTCAATATGATCAAAATATCATAGGTTACTGTCCTACAAAATCATGATTAGTCCGTGTGTTAAATTATCTGAAAAATATTGAGCACATCTTTTGCCAGTTAAACATTAGTAGATTGTAGAACAAGAGCATAAATCGAGCCATTTTACCCAAGACGTTCTTATATAGCCTACGGAAGGATGATGATGACGTCACGGGCTCCCACTCCTGTACTTTGACGCGCTTCATCTTTCTAATTTTTTGTTTGATTGACGAAAGAAAAATACGTATTCAACATTTTCTGATAATCTAAGTGGCCGACTGAATGGAAACATGTTTTTGACCGCCCTGAAGACTTAATGTACCATGTACCAAGTCCTACATCATCATCATCAGCCTACAGCATTCACTGCTGGACTTAGGCCTCTTTCATGACGCGCCACAACACTGTCTTCAGCTCTCGCATACATCCGCCGCAGCGACCCTCTCAAGGTCGTCCGTCCACCGTGTCTCAGGACGCCCTACACTACATTTCCCGTCCGTGATCTCCATTCGAGGACTCGTCTGCTCCACCGTTCATCGGTCCTGCGACAGACGTGGCCAGCCCAACGCCACTTCAGCGAACTAATTCTCTGAACGTCGGTGAGTATCGTTCTTTGTCGTATAAGTGATTTTGGATTTTTCCTTCAAATAAACCCATTAGCATTGCTCTCTCCATAGCTCGCTGAGCGACCTTGACTAGGGCGACAAAGAAGACATTGGCCTATGATGATAATGTACGCATCATAATTGGCCAATGTCATCTCTGAAAGATGGTAAGTAGCGTCCATGGTGGTGCGGCATTTACTCACATTCGGAGCGACAGCTACGACCGCATAAGCCCTACAATCGTAGAGCAACACGGGCTTCCTACGGAAGGAAGGAAGGATCCCGTGTTGCTCTAAGCCTACAATGAATATCGAAGCTTAGTTGTTAAAGAAATTTCTTGGCTGACTGTACATGCGTTCAACGACGACAGAGGCAAGGTGCGAGTACTTAAATGTGAAAAGGGTTACCAAAATTCTTTTCACTAAATGACAAGCATCGATTAGGTCAACGACTTCTTAAAGGGGCAGATTACAATATAACACAATACTAAATATAATTTTAACTAGCTTTAACCCGTTGCTTCTCATAGCAATTGAAATGAAACTCCAGTATTTCGCACAAACTTCCGTGGGAGATCCAAAAAAGTTCGCATATTTTTGTTCCGCAGACAATATTGGCAGATCTTTTTTGGACGAGTAACGTTTGGTGTAATTTCGTTACACTTATTATGTGTTTCGCCGAGTAGTCGGTAAGAAGAATAACGATATTTAGAGCTACGTTTAGTCGATTGTTAGTTTCGTAATTGTTTCAGTTAATCGAACAACTGTTCGTCGAAACACGATAAGCAGAGTTATCACATGGATCGAAATGTAGTTAGGTGCGACGCCGAGCGTCAGCGAGAAGAGTGTTAGGTAGAATTGCAAGCAACCAACGTACGAGGTACGGCCGGCGGAGTGCCAGAACCGAACTGCCTAACGTCTTCCACTTGGTTTGTTTTTGAGTTCGAATAAAATAAACATAAATCCGAAAACAAAAAGTTCTTCGAGGAAATGATCCAAATGGGTGGTGATTAATATAATAAACGGTGTTCTGTTAGCTTACCGACTCATAAGCCAACTAAATTTGTCTGCTAAGCTTGAGTTT